>NC_056627.2:67135536-67408036 GCF_002870075.4 Lactuca sativa | reverse complement strand
ACTATCTCGAAACATCTCTTCATCTCGTACCACGAACTCCACTCTGGACTTCAACCACCATTTTGTACCCTCACCATTTCGGACATAAGTCTGACTTCGGAACAATAGAAGTTAGAGATTGCTAGACGTTCACTTTTAGGTTCCAACAGATATGAAGGATTCCAGTGGATTATGAAGAGGTTGTCACAGGTGGCTACCAACAATGCTACGTGGAACAGGGTAGTGTATCTATTGAGCCTCCGATAAAGGTTTTTGGAGGTGATTCTGCCAATATTTGACGATGATAAGCAACTCTTTTACGTATTTCGGCGACTTTATGGCGAAATTAATAAAACTAAAAAGAATTTATAGTATACATTAAAAACAAAATAATAATCCAATAAGATAATATTTATTATATTAAAAAAACTAATAAATTAAAAGTAATAATTCAATAAATTAATAATTCAATAAAAAATGAAATTACAAAAATTAATAATCCAATAATGTATTATTTATTATGATATAAATATTATATACTAAAATAATATTTATTGACATATAATAATTGAATAAAAAAGAATTGCTCCAAAAAAATAAGAAATTACAAAAAGAATCAACTAAAAGAAATTAATAATCCAATAAAATAATGTTTTGTAATATATAGTAATCTCATAATATAATAGTTATTATGATATAAACATTATATATTAAAAACTATATGTACCGACATATATATATATATATATATATATATATATATATATATATATATATATATATATATATATATATATATATATATTAATTCATAAAAAAGAATTACTTCGACAAAAAAGATTAAAAAAATAAACTAAAATAAATTAATAATCCAATAAAACAATATTTATTAATATATAATATTATATATTAAAAATAATATCTATTAGTAAGATAAGTAGCTTTTCTTTTACATATTTTTTGGTGAACAAAACAAATGAACATTAGATGAATAAAAAATAACATGATTTACAAAAACAATCCTGAAAAAACATCTCCATGATTCATTTTTACATTGATTTTGTTGTTATTTTCTAAAATTGTCCTAGAATAGATTTTTTTTTTCTAAATTTACTTAAAATTGAATTATGAAAGTGTTTTTTGCGAATTTTTTCTTATGAATCGTCTTACTTTTGAATCATCTAATGATTAATTTTGTTTGTTCGTTAAGAAAATATGTATATAAATAATTTCTTATATTCCTACCAAAAATTGCATTCTTATTTCATCTTTTATATATATATATATATATATATATATATATATATATATATATATATATATATATCTCGAAAAAAGAGAGAATGTGTATGTGAGAGAGAGAGAGACTTAATGTAACATCCAAATTCTGAAGTATTGAAATATTAATTTAAATTGCCATTTGAAGAGGCTCACGGCGTGAGCCATGGAGGTCATGTCGTGAGTAGGATCCTTCACTATTTGACTCGTGTTCTCGGACCTCACAACTTAAGGCATAAGACCCTACGACGTGAGTCATGCCTGGTGGTCCTAAACCGTAAAAATCAAGTATAAAATGGAATGAGGAGGTTAGGATCATCCATCCTTAGCCTCTTTCACTCCGAAGTCATTGAAAAACCCTAGATTCGGCCTTCTTGATCCCTTGAGCCATTTTTGGTGGTATTGGTGTGTTATAGTGGTGGATTTCCTTGAAGAAGAAGAAGAAGAAGAAGAAGAAGAAGCTCTTGTAGAGGTTCCTTTGGAAGAGATAAGCTCCTTATAGTGGCATTTCTGAGCTCATAAGCATTTGTAAGTCTCAAAGATTCCACCTTTCTCTTCTAATCTTGCTAGATCTAGGTTATGGTTACCTTCTTTGCATGGGATCTTGAGGTAGATCCACTTGAATTATTCGAAGACACGTTTAGAGATCTGAATAGGGATGTGTAATCAAATAACTAGTCGGGACCCACTCTAGCATCAGTTTCATTCTCCTCCAGCCAGCGCACGTCATAAGATTCAGTAATCTGCCTAGGTCCGATTCCAATTGTTAGGTCCGATTCCGGATATAAAACTGATAATCAAACAAACATGAATCAAGAGTAACACAGTAAGATGAATGAATTGAGCTTGCACATGATTAAACACAAGAAATCGTCAGGTACAACTCAAGACTGGCAGTAAACTTCTAGAGCAACCAACCATACAAAAGACCAGCTCCTACACTATTTATACTCAACTGGATCGTAAACGGAGTTTGCGGCCGTAAACGTGTTTACGGTAGTAAACACAACAAAGTTCAAATTAACATAAAGTGAAATTACAGACACAAACGAAAACATATCACATGCTAAGCCTAGCCCAAACCATTTACATGGCCCTTCAATTATAGTAAATTGAGGATTTATGGGAGTGGATCATTGGTTTTATTGGTGTTGGTATTTGGAGCCGTGTTGCGGGAGTTTGATATTTCAGTTCCGATCGACACTGTGAGGTGAGTTGTACTCACTATACTAATAGGGTCGAAGGCACCAATGTCGGGCCTTCTTTTTTGATTGATAGCCTGGTTATTGCATGATGATATGCTTAGTGACCTGTTAGGTCGGTATCCTGATATATAGGATGATGCTATGTTAGTGACAGGTTAGGTCGATATCCTGGTATATAGGATGATGCTATGATTAGTGATCGGTTAGATCGATTGGTCTGTTTGTATATTCCAACATTTGTTATCTATGTGTTGATTTTATGATTGGGGGTGGGTTGTGACATCCCCATTTTTCACGGCCAGAAAAGACTGATTTTGTTTATGCTTTATAAAAATCAGAGTACTTCTTTTAATAAAAATTTTGCGGAATTTGTTCCCAGTAAAACATGATAAATACGTTATCAAAGAATTTTTGAAGAAATGTATTTTTATTCATTTTAAAACGTTTGGGATGTCATCGTTAATACAGAAACATAAACATAAACAAAACTTACATTCATTATCACTAGTGATTTATATCTCCTTAATCTCTCAGTGTAATGTGACTTCATATCGACACATGTGATATAAATAAACTGAGTGGGTCAGGTTGGGAAACCTGGTGAGTACATAGGGTTTTCAACCCACAATAATATAATTATTAACTTTATCAAACCAAACAACCCGATTACCCATTCCCGTTATCCTCACTTTACGTTCATCAGGATGGACCCTACTGCTAAGGGGATTCCTTAGCAATAAATGTCCTTAAGGCAACCATGTGGGGGATGGAGTACATCTGGTGAGCACATAGTTCAAATAAACACACAGTTCAAATAAACACCTACATGTTGCGAGCCTGCTAATGTTCCACTAGACTGTCTAGAATAGTCCGTAGTTGTCATCTATACTCCGCTAGATGACTGGATCATCAATAACATCTATAACGAGACCTCTCATTATTTTATTTTGTCACACAGCAACTATTACATCTACCCATGTTATATCCCAACATTTTCGTAGATATAAAATACATATACAATTTAAATCATTGAAAACATGTATAAAAATGTTCATCCATCATAGATAGCAAGTATTTAGATAATATGCACACATAGCACATAATTTCTATAAAATACTTCATATCTATGTGTAAGCTAAAAGTAACTATGCACTCACCTGAAAGGTGGTGACTCAGCACTCGGAGAGCGCTTCGATACTCTCAAAACAATTTTCCTTCGATAAGACCTAGTATCAATACCACTAGGGTTTAGTCTAACGTCAACTGTGACTAATTAATAGTCTGACTATTATTATTATTATTATATAAGCGTTAAATAACACTCAATATAAATCATAATAATAGCCCAAATAATTATTTTAAGGACCTAATAACATTACTATAATTATTTGAAAGTTATTTTAAAAATTGCGTAAGCATAGCTCACTTACAATGGATTTTAAAGAAAACCGGAACTTTATTTGGAGCAGCATTTCGAAACCGAAAGACACTTTTTCTCGGGACTCCGGGAGCCTCGGGACTTCCTTCGGGGGCTAGGGGGTCTACCTAGGTTTTAGGAGGGTTTAGGGAAGCTAGAGAGAGAAAGAAATTAGAGAGTAAATGAAGAAATGTGTGAAAAAGTGGGAGAACCTCGCCCCCCTTTTATAACCAGCGAGGCCTCGGATTACGCTGGGTGTAGTCCTTGGCTACGCTGGACGTTCTTCGGATAAGGGCGCCAGCGAGCTTCGTACGAGCAACGTGTTGGATAAAGACCGGAGCGACGCGGCTGCTTGTCGACCAAGGGGTGTAGCTGTACGCTGGGCGTATCGAGCTTCGGACGCTGGGCGTAATGCGAGGATTGGCGTGTCACAATCCGGAGCTAGCTCATCGAACGGCTGGGAGTTAGGCCACGTCATCAGACCATGCATCAGCTTCGCAAATTCACCTTCCAACTATAGAAATTAGTATCTTTCTCATACGAACTCCGTTTTTGACGTTCTTTATATCCACGCGAAGGCGGAAACGTACTCTACAACTTTTGTTTAGACTTCGTCGGCTAATTTTGAATTTATTTTAAAAGTTATATTATTAACAGGCCGGGACAGGATTGGTCCGTTAAATTCTCATAACTTCTTCATCCGATATCCGTTTTCGCCCATATTTTTCTCGTTACGCTAATCTTAACGAGATATTCGATTCTCGTTCAGGTCGTGTTGGCTAAAGATCACTCGATCTATTATTCAAATTTCGGGCTGTACATTGCTAATCCGAAACTTCGAAAAACCATAACTTCCTCATACAAAGTCAGATTTGGGCGTTTATTTTTATCGACACTCTTAGTTAAAGATATTCTACGACTTTCATTTAGATCGCTAAGGCTAAAACTTGCTCTATCGTAAATTCACTATTTATGCTTCTCGGTGCCGTGCCGGTTCCGTCGCGAAACTTCGGCGGGTCATAACTTCTTCGTTATAACTCGGATTTCGGCGTTCTTTATATGTACGGAAACCTTGTAACATATACTACAACTTGGTAGAGATTATTTATTCTTAATAATCTTTTGTCGAAAAGTCGTTTTCGACCCCTATTGCCTCTAAATTGATTAGCCCGAATCTGCGGGTGTTACAAATATCTCCCCCTTAGGATGACTACGTCCTGGAATCATCAACGAAACAGGGCTCGTATAATGACTCCATACATCATTTATTCATCCTAGGTATTAATTATAACTTCTATATTCCTTCAAGTCTATCTCTTAGACTTATTGACTGTAAGCAGTACTTGATTGTGCACATGCTCCCTACCTCAGGTTAGACTCCAAATTATGACCTGTCATCATGTGAAGCACGTTTAGAATCAGGTCTCTTAGAGTTAAATTCTAAAACAGACTATGCCTTCCTTCATGTTCTAATGTGATATAATCACACTTTAACATGTAGCATTTCTAGCTACCAACTTCTTTAACAACGAGTATGATACTTCTATTGATCGCTTTGATTTCAATTGTTTGGTTTAAGTCGGACGCTACATCAAACTTGGTTCTCTGAACCATGTAACCTACTCATCGTAGTTGGACTCAATGTGATATGACCACTAGGGTTGGGATAACAACAATTTTTTCTTAGTCATTACCGAAACAATGGTATCGACATACTTGAATAAAACGAAATCAATTAATAGCTTCTTGGTAACCTTGTGACTTTCCCTAATCCAAGCGTGAGTCCTGTGCTTCCGGTAGTATAGGCCTCTACTACCATCCACACCTACTCATACTCGTCCCAAGTATTGTCCTACAGTTTTCCAAGTCACCATACAAGAAAATCACATAAAAACTTAACACATCAAATATCAAAACGAAGGTTTTATATTATTCCTTGAAACGATTACATAGGTGTTCAAGTTCACCCTAGACTATGCCTCTAATAGGCTACATCATATGATTCTATGGCTACTTCATAACTCGACCTTCGGATATCAATCCTTACTCTTTACTGCGTTGTCAGCTGCTTCGTTAGGGATGCTTCTTGGCTTTGGAGGTGCATTCGCTCTTGCTGCTTCACTTTTCTTTGGGCAATCCTTTGATATATGTCTCTTGTTCCTGCATCCGTAACAGAACCTCTTGCTAGGTGTACATTGGGGTAATGCTCGTTCTTCCCACACTTAAAACAAGTCACTTCTTCATAGCATCTCCCATAATTCTTTAGTGGTGCCTTTGGCTTTGTAACCCATTTTCTTTTTGGGCAGTCTTGCTTAAGGTGCCCTTCCTCATTACATTCGTAACACACCCTGGTGTTGAATGTACACTCATCGGTGTAATGCCCATGCTTTCCACACTTAAAACAAGTTACTCTCCCATGGTGCTTCGGCGGTACACTTGTCTTTGTAGCTCTCATTGGACATTCTTGCTTGAAGTGTCCCTCTGTACTTCACTTAAAGCAAACTTCTTCCTCGGTTGGGCATTCGTGGTCATAGTGACCAATCTTCCCGCATTTGAAGCATGTTACTTCTTTAGGGCATCTACTGTTGTGTTTCCTTCCATACTTGTCACACCATTTTGCTTCACCTACTCCTCCAGACTTCGAGGACATGTTGTTCTTGTTAGACCTTGAAGACCCCTCAAATTTCCTTTTCTTTCCAACATCAACCTTGCTGGCGATACTACCATTGATCACTTCATCAACAAACTTAGCAACCCAGATGGTTGCCTCAAGAGTGGGTGTCTGGCGTACTGGCACAATAAGTTAATGCTTACTTTGTTGAAGTAAACGCCTTGTTTCTTCCATCTGTTGATCTAGCATTATCCGCACCATTGCTTGTACTCCGGACATCGTGATTGGCCCAAGTACAGTTGCTACCTTTGGCACATGCTCAAGCACTGGTGGTTCGGGCCGCGGGTTACTACTTCCAAATCCGCTTCTAGTGCTCACCATGTTGATCTATGCACCAAATCAGACGTTCGGTGTACCGAGGCGAGAATTTAAGATAGGAAAGTTTTATTTACAATAGACGTATAAATCTACCTATTACTCTAAAAAGTTACATGCCAGTTCTAATACCGTAATTAAACGTTTAGAAACCTGAACACATGAAGTTTCCAGATCCGGTCGGCAATAGACCATAGATTCGATCATATAATGCATATCATAAATCATTAAGCACATAAAAGCATGTTAGATATCATTCCTAAAATAAACTAGTGCTTGTGTCTATTAAGGTGTATTACCTAAATCTATTAGACACATTCCTCACAATCATTGCTTAGCATTCCAAGTTTAAGTCTAGAAATAAATCCATATTCCTAGTTCGCTTAAACTAATGCTCTGATACCAACTGTGACATCCCCATTTTTCACGGCCAGAAAAGACCGATTTTGTTTATGCTTTATAAAAATCAGAGTACTTCTTTTAATAAAAATGTTGCGGAATTTGTTGCCAGTAAAACATGATAAATACGTTATCAAAGCATTTTGAAGAAATGTATTTTTATTCATTTTAAAACGTTTGGGATGTCATCGTTAATACAGAAACATAAGCATAAACAGAACTTATATTCATTATCACTAGTGATTTATATCTCCTTAATCTCTCAGTGTAATATGACTTCATATTGACACATGTGATATAAATAAACTGAGTAGGTTAGGTTGGGAAACCTGGTGAGTACATAGGGTTTTCAACCCACAATAATATAATTATTAACTTTATCAAACCAAACAACCCGATTACCCATTCCCGTTATCCTCACTTTACATCCCTAAACATCTAACACAAGGGACCTAGTCTAAGGACTATCATCAGGATGGACCCTACTGCTAAAGGGATTCCTCAGCAATAAATGTCCTTAAGGCAACCATGTGGGGGATGGAGTACATCTGGTGAGCACACAGTTCAAATAAACACCTACAGGTTGCGAGCCTGCTAGTGTTCCACTAGACTGTCTAGAATAGTCCGTGGTTGTCATCTATACTCCGCTAGATGACCGGATCATCAATAACATCTAACGAGGCTTCTCATTATTTTATTTTGTCACACAGCAACTATTACATCTACCCATGTTATATCCCAACATTTTCGTAGATATAAAATACATATACAGTTTAAATCATTGAAAGCATGTATAAAAATGTTCATCTAGCATAGATAGCAAGTATTCAGATAATATGCACACATAGCACGCAATTTATATAAAATACTTCGTTTAGACTCCGTCGGCTAATTTTGACTTTATTTTAAAAGTTATATTATTAACAGGTCGGGACATGATTGGTTCGTTAAATTCTCATAACTTCTTCATCCGATGTCCGTTTTCGCCCATCTTTTTCTCGTTACGCTAATCTTAACGAGATCTTTGATTCTCGTTCAGGTCGTGTCAGCTAAAAACCACTCGATCTATTATTCGAATTTCGGGCTGTACACTGCTAATCCGAAACTTCGAAAAATCATAACTTCCTCATACGAAGTTAGATTTGGGCGTTCATTTTTATCGACACTCTTAGTTTAACATATTCTACTGCTTTCATTTAGATCGCTAAGGCTAAAACTCGCTCTATTGTAAATTCACTATTTACACTTCCCTGTGCTTTGCCGGTTGCGTCTCAAAACTTCGACAGGTCACTACTTCTTCGTTATAAATCGGATTTCGGTGTTCTTTATATGTACGGAAACCTTGTAACATATACTAAAACTTGGTTGAGATCATTCATTCTTAGTAATCTTTAGTCGAAAAGTCGTTTTCGACCACTATTGCCTCTAAATTGATTAGCCCGAATCTGCGGGCGTTACATGGGTTGAGGCAGACCTACTTTGTGCTGTAGGCCAACATACCTAGGGCGAACCGGATAGACTGCAGGCCATGAGGGCATATCAGTCAGGCCGAAGGCCCGAAGAATGGTCCAGACAAGCTGAAGGCCTAGTGAGTTGGACCAGACATGCTGAAGGTTCTAAGATTGGACCAGAAGGATTGAAGGCCCATTGAGGGTGGTCCAGTCATACTGTAGAATCTATATGCATGTTGTTTGTTATTATATGGTTAAGGTTTATATGTCATTGTTTATTTTCGTGAAACTCACTAAGCTTCTGGCTTATAGTTTTGGATTTTGTTTCAGGTACTTCAGATGATCACAGGAAGGCGAATGCGTGATCGTGCACCTCCTCGTATTTTTATGATTTGATTTCTGGGGTACTCAGACATGAAACTATTTTGAAAACATTTTGTAATAAATGATGGTTTTTGAATGCTTGAAAAAGTTTTAAATTTTCATGAATTTTATGGATGTTACAAGTTGGTATCAGAGCCTTAGTTTGAGTGAATTGGAGGAACACTCGTGTGAATCCAGTCTCAAACTAAGGAAAATGATTTTCAAAATGATTTTCAAAATTGTTTTCAAAATACTAAAGGAGGATGCAGAGTGTACGATCAGCCAGAGCCAGTAAGTAGACCCCAAAATACCATACGTATATTTAATATTATGATATGTTAGAACAACATGCTAGTTCTAGGCTAAGGATGTTCAGAAGTTGCATGATAGAATTACCTGATTATATGATGCCTGATAGCCTAGGGTTTTTCCTTTTTTGAAATTGACATCATTACTGTAGTTGCTTAGTGTATGCATCATAGTTGTACATAATCAGGATCTTATAGCTTGAGAATATTTGGTTTGGCTTTATTTCGTGTTCTTGTTTGATGAAGGGCTTAGGGTAGGATCAGATATTCGAATGTCTATAGGTTCTAGTGTTATGTATGACTAGCATACACGAGTGTTGCAGGGTTGGTGGAAGTTTCATGGGTGGGTTGTGCGGGGTCAGTCGGCTAGTTACGAGATATTTAACCTTCCTCTAGGAGTGAGGATTAAGCCTCGTCATGCATATGTATATTGTTAAGGCGTTGTGATGATACTTGAGATAACTATGGGTAGGTGTGGAAGGTAGTATGGGCCCATACTACTAAAATCACAAGACCCATATGTGTAGCAAGGAAGTCACAACCTCTTGGGCTTTGTTGGGAGTTGGTTCCCGGATTATTATATGGAATGTCTTATATCATCCTGATATATTCTCAACATGGTGGTTACTAGATGATTTGTGACTAGATCCGGATCAGGATCAGGAAATGGCGGTCAGGAGGGACGAGTAGTGCCAGAAGTCATTGGTCAGATGAGGTCGGATGAGTTGGACGCTAGGATTTGAGAGATCCTGCATGATGAGGTTGCTACTCTGTTCCGTACATCGTTTTCGAAGATTTTTGGGTCTATCAAGATCGCTATGGTGGAGTACTTTGATGAGCGCTATGCAAATCTTGCTTAGACGGTTGCCGTTGTAGCCTCTGTAACTGTATCAGCCGCTAGTGGTGGGACGAGGTGATATTTTCAGTACCGGGACTTCGATAACACGAAGCCCCTGAATTTTGATGGGATTCAGGACCCGATCATAGCCATGAGGTCGCTATCTGACATGGAAGGATGTTTCTTCACATGCTCATGTCCTACTGATTAGAAGGTCAGATGTGCTCTAAACCTGCTGAGGTCCGGAGCCAAGGACTGGTGGAGGTTGATGACAGGGTCATATACTGATGATCAGAGAGTTGCTGTTATTTGTGATCAGTTCAAGGATATGTTATGCACTTGCTACATTCCATGGGTTGAGCACGAACGACTGGCACATGAGTTCTTGGATTTGAGGCAGGTTACAGAGTCGTTGACGGAGATCACCCGTATGTTCACTGAGAGGGTGGTGTTTTTCCTGGAGTTTGCTTCCGAGCAGGATCAGATGACACGTTATCTGAGCATGATCAAGACTGACATCCGTCAGTTTGTTGCTACCCAGCATTATGATACATTGCTGGAGTTATAGGCGGCCGCTAGGTGGCGTAAGCTTGAGATCGAGTTACAGTTGCGTGAGTAGAGGCAGGCCTCGACGTAGTCATAGCCTGCACCGAAACAGACCAAGACCACTGATTCTAGGTCTGGGGGCCAACATGGCCGCACTTGTGGGAAGTGAGGGAAAGGCCGATCAGGAGTTTGTAGATCGGGTAGTGTGTGTCGCAAATGCGGAAAGGAGGGGCACTTTGCAAGGGAATGTTGCCAGCCAGCCTCGGTTCAGGATATGAGGATCTGATATCACCGCGATCAGGTTGGTCACGTGAAGACCAAGTGTCCACAACTCACTGTTAGGCCGACGCCGGCTCCAATGCCAACTACACTGAGGATTACTGATGGGAGTCAGGGTAGAATAGAGCCTCCAAAGGCTTGGGGACGCGCCTTCCAGCTTACATCCGAGGAGTCCAAGACAGCACCTGATGTAGTTGCTGGTATGTTTCCATCCCTTATCTTGTTGATTATATTTTTTTATGCTTATATGTGTGTTGTACCTATGATTAGGTAAATTTTTAGTGAACTCCTTACGCGCTTTGGTATTATTTGACTCGGGGGCGAGTCGGTTGTTTGTCTCTCGATCGCCAGTAGGGAGTTTGGTTTGCCAGTAGGAGATGCATGTGTCTATCATCGACGAACACGAGATTTCTGCTTCTTCGTGCTATAAAGGTTGTGTTCTAGAGATCTTCAAGGTATCCTTCCGATAGACTTGATAAGATATTAAATAAACTTGAAGATCGATTAGATCTTTGTAGCAGGTAGTGCGAAGAACATAAACAATAAACAAGACAAAGTTGAATCGCAATATGTCGAATGATTAATTCAAACAATCCTCAGCAGAGCTCGACTAGAACTTCCGCTGTAGAGGACTTAGGATTACAGAACGATAATGAAACTACTCTGATCGATCTATTCTTTTGTTATTATCGTTTTAGTCGTTAACCTAAGATGCATGCAAGCACCTATATTTATAATAAACCCTATCAAGCTCACGGTTGGACAGGCCCAAACCGGAGTTACAAAACTGGACTAACTAGCGAGCCCAATCGACGCAATACTTAACAAAACACGACCCAACAATCTCCCCCTTTGCGTCAAATTGGAGCGAGACTACTTCTTCTTCTTGCTTGGGCCAGCAGCGGGAACTTTCTTCGTGGTATCAAACAAACGAGAGAATAGCGCAAGGATCGTCTGTCTGAACCGAATGTACCAATGTATCATGTCGTCGGAGTACTTGATATCACCCGCTGTGTCTTGCTTGCATCTGTGGATGATCCCCAACACATGCTCTAGGCAAGCGGTGGTGTACAGATGTTTATCAGCTAAGGCAAAAAGACATTTCTATCCTTCGTTCCTAGTGAACATGACTGAATTCCGTCTCGAGTCAATTTTGCCCATCTGCATTTGGTTCAGATCACTGGCCGACCCAACAGGAGATATTGTTGGTTTCTTCTTGAAGACGCTTGCTATCTCCTGATCCATCAATGCAACTTCCATGATGTAGCACACGAGCATCCTTTTGAAATGGTCGATAATCGGACCGTATTCAGCTTCGTTGGTCAGAAGGATGTTTTGCAAGATTATCCAATCATGGGGATTGAGGTTCGGAAGATCTGCTAAAGAAATGGCATGTTCGGTTTTGGCAGACCCCCGAAGCACCATGAACCGAACGTTGATGAAGTTCCCTTCACTGTACGGCTTCAAGACCCGAACGTTTATAATTTTCTGAGCGCTCCAAGTCTGATATTGAGGATGAGCAGCCTTCAGATAGAAATTAATCAAGTCCCGATCAACCTGTGGATGAGGATGCGGGAACTCTGAAACGTTGGCAAAGGCGTGAAAGATGAACGCCTTTCGGGTCAGAGGCATGTCGAATTGAGAGTCGACAGTGTTGGAACAATCAAGCGATATAACAGGTTCCAGCCACAAGATGCTTGGAGTGTCGATGGCTTCTTTTATCATCCTCTCGAGAGTCCAGACAGGAAAAAGAGTTTTCCTACTCTCAAGAAGGTCGTGGGCTTCCTTCTGTTTTCTTTCTGCTTCTTCAGTTTCTTTAGCCACACGAGCACTGATATCAGCATCATCGACTCGACGTTTTCGCTTTAAAAGATCAGCGATAGTCTCTTGATCTTGATCTTCATCCTCAACAATATTCTTGCCTTTATCTTTCACACCAGAACCGGAGGCTTGACCTACTGGAGGAGGTTCGGTTGTGTGAGTTGCCTTTGAGGATGGAGGTGGTTGAGACATGGACTCCTTCTCTCCCCCTTGTTTCGGAATGGACACGAAATCAAGAAGCCCTTCAATTTTGTTTAGCAAGGCAAGGGCGGGAGCGAGCTTCTCTGCAAGGTCTCGCCTCACAGTGTAGTTCAGGATGGGATCATGTGCTTCAAGGATGTTGGATATGGCAGAGTGGACATCCGAAACACATGACTTAATCACCTCCCTTTCGGACCGAAGAGAATCAACCTCCTGTTGAGAGTTAGAGAGTTGAACACTCTTGACCTTTAGAGCCGTGGTCTTCCTGGCTAAAACATCCATCAACGAGTTCTCAGCAGCCACATCGGCTTGGAGCTTTGAGAGACGCTCGTCAATAGTAGCACGAAATGCTGAGTTGTCGTCTGAGAGCGTTTGACGAAATGAAGCGAAGGACTTCAACTCAGTGGAGACAGACATGGCCAACTGTTGAACAATTGGTTCCAACGTAGTCTTAGCGGCATTTGTACTCTCCTGTAAAGACTTTAACAGGGCAGAGGCATCTGAAAATAGTTTATCGACTTTTTCGGTCGCAGCCTGACAGGCTTTTGTTGAGGCATCAATGGCGGAGGTTGCAGAAGCGAGAGAATCTTGCTGGGCCTTTGAGAAAGCATCAACAATCTTCTGAACTGCAGCTTCAGAAAGTGATGATTGAGACGTGGAAGAAGAGGCAATGAGCAAGTCAACCTTGTCATGGAGCTCCTTGAGATGTTTCTTTGTAACCGGAGCGTCATCATCATCATTGCTCTGTACTTGAAACGGACTATAGTAGACCGGGAGATGGTTTCGTCTCCCTCGGAGGCTTGACCGGGAGATGGTGGTGGTGAAGAAGCTGGTGGTACAATAGTATGGGTAGGTTCGGGTTGGGTTGTTTTGGGTGTAGGTGTAGGGGTAGGTTCGGGCGTTTTGGTAGTTTCGGGTGCGTTGGTGGTTTCGAGTGCTTGAGTGGTTTTGGGTGCAGCAGTATGAACCCCCGTATTAGATACGTTGGCTCTAACATTTGTAGTGGATGTTGTGGTTGCATCGGTGAATATTGGTGGTGGAATTGGGATTGAAGTGTTTGGAATGTGTGTAAAGGGGTTTATGGTGGGAATGGAAGTAGGAATAGTTTTAGGAGGAGTGGGAATTGGAGAAGGAGGGATTTGAATTTCAGGGGTAGGAGATCTGGGTGGAGTGTTGCCTCGTGGAGAGTCTTCAGAATCCGAACTCTCACCCTTAGACTCGCTTGAGGAGGAAGTGATAACCAGCTTTCTCCTGGGTTGGGTTTTTCGCCTCTTTTGCTGCGGAGACTGAGCAGCCTTTGTGGGTTTCCTCTTCTTTGGAGACGGGCCTTTAGCTCCTTTCGCCACCTATTTCCCCTTATCAACCTTCTTGCCTCTTGGAGCAGGCTTGTCGGCGTCATGAATAGACTTCAACATCTCCGGAGTGAGATCCCTCGGACCGGAACGCTTAAATTCTTTGTAAGTTCTGATAATCCGGCTGTCAGCTGGAACGTCACCATACATAGACTTCGGAATTGAACCGTTGAATGGAAACTTGGAAGCATCTGAGACAATGATCTTCGTGGTATGAAATGTACCAATCAAAGACATCGGAGCACTGGCGACAATGGGGACGTGGTACTTGTCCATCACCCATTTCGTGATCAAGGTCCAAAACCTAGCGTAAGAAACTTCTGAATGCCTTGAGGAAGAGGAGAGACTCTGGATGAGTTGTTGCCATAGAACAGACCCATAATCTACATTGATGCCATTGTAGATACCATACATGATTGACAGAAATAGTCGACTGGCACCATCAGAGCCATCACTCCTTTCAGAAAGGCCTTTGAATAAAACAGTGAACATCCCGTTCCACTGTGGAGGCAGGCACGACTTCTTGAATTTCGCGACTGAAGTAAGCACCTCCGTATAACCCATGTTGTAAAACATATTGAACAAGTGCCCCAGTGGAATCGTGTCAGGATTAACCCTCATAGAGTCAGCTTCAAACCCTAACAGGGAGCAAATTACTTGGAAATTGATGCTTTGTGTTGAAAAACGTCAAAGAAGATTCTGTCAACCGCTTTGTGATAATGAGCAGTCGCAAAGATTTGCGAGAAGAACTCCATTGGAACTGATTCAACTCTTGTAAGTGCAGGAGCGATCGGAGAAAATCGCAAGCACTCGATTATGGGGAACATGAAGGCATCGTAAGACTGAGGAGTTAAATCAATGATGAGGCTTTGTTGAGGGCGAATGGGAAGTATATGGGATGTTGCGTGAACAGAAGATGAATCTGCCATTGTTAGAAGAGAGTGAAGAAGATGATGAACAGGGAAGAATCAAGGAATTTTGGCTCACTGGGAATTTTGATGGCGGTAAAGAGGTAAATGAAGGATTGTGTTGCCTTTTATACTGGCGTTTAAGGAGAGAGAATGATCTTCCCAAATCTTCGATTGAGAATGGAAGGGTTTTTCGGAGTTGACTGATGCGTGACAGTTGGGGTTGTCGATGATCACACATGAGAGAGAGTGTTAGACCCCTAAGAACACGCCTCCCATCAAGCGCCTTTTGAATATAAACCGTTTCAAATTCACACGCGCTTCTGCGACGCCATTTGGAGATAAGACGTTTCCAATTCGCACGCGTTCCCTTTTAGCGCCGTTTGAAATCAACTCGATTAGACTCCCGCCTGAGTCAGCATGTCATCATCTTATCCTTTTAAATTGTAACGGCATCTTTTGAACAATGCTCCCACGTGGATTAAAATTAACCACAACTTGTAATTAACCACCAATCCAATGAAAATGCCTGTAATTAATAGAACCGGAATTTTGGAAAATCAAAGATTTTCGTGCTAAGGGTGTAAAAGAAAAGAAATAAAGCAATACTTTTTAGGAAAAATTGTGATGTCAATAAAGACACGAAACAAATGATCCCGGGCACGAATCTCTTTCTTCAAAGTCAAGAGAGACCTTAAAGTGTTTGTTTGGTTTCCCGTTGGAATAACGATCAAACACTTATTAAGAAGTATTGAAAGGCTTCTTTTAATTAGGCTTCTTAGGGTGGCTTTCGCTTTGATTCAACAGTCCTAATCTTGAAATAAGATAGAAAGTGAACAAAGTACTTGTGAGACTGGTGTAGTCTGTTCAACAAGTAGGTTGGTAATAATTTTAAATTGGCTGGGAAATATAAAATCTCAACAAAAATTAAAAACTGAATCCCATGGGAAGAAATGTTATTGTTTTTAACAATTTCATAGGAATCACACAAAAGAAAATTTTGAGATGTCATGAAGATACGTCCGTCAATTCATTAGTGAAAACTAGAGCAAAGTAATTGTTCACCGTCAATTCAGATTGGGTATTGAATTTTGGGTTTTACTCAGCTCGTAGTGGCACGAAACTAAGATCATGAACGCAGTTATTGGGTAACCATAAACCTCAGTGGTAATTTATGAGAGTCTCAAGGGTTACGTTTGTGAACTAAGTGGGATGGACAAATGTAATGTAGATGGTGTAAGAAATAAAAGTACCTCTGCTGTGAAAGATAGGACTAAACAGAAAACTCTTATCTCTTGTGAGAAGAGAGTTAGGTAGCTCACGATTAGAATAAATGTGATAGCCTAATTGGGAAGACAAGGTTTGTGTATACCAAGTCATTAAGGCTATTATTCAGAATCAGATGAGGCTTTGGACACATACAGCAGCATGCTTCTAGGGACACTTAACTAATTCAACAATTTCCCCATAAATAATCACACAAATAAAATTAAAGCCAAAAAGGAAATAAAGAACAAAATATTTTTGGAGTTTTTTTTGAAATTATATATTTAGAGAAATATTTTTGGAATTTTTGATAAATAATAGTGAAAGAAAAAATAAATAAAAAAATAAAATAAATAAAAAAATAAGACTAAGAAAGAAAATAAAAAGTTAAAAAAAACTTTGGAACCAAACCCGAGCGTTCGGTCTATTTTGGTTGTGAAAAACTTTGGAACCGAACCCGAGCGTTCGGTCTATTTCGGGTGAGAAAAATTGAGGAACCGAACCCGAACGTTCGGTCTATTTCGGTTACCAAAGAAAATAGATTTTCAAAAAGGGAATACTTTTGACAATAAGATAAATGAATTTGGAACAATTGTACATGAAATTTACAACCAAGAAAACCACCTTTGATTGATGAGCGAAAAGCAGATTATCCAACCGAACCCGAGCGTTCGGTTCATTTCGGTACATGAGTACAAGACCCGAACCCGAACGTTCGGTCTATTTCGCTTCTTACTTTTGAGTTTGAGAGGTAATTTGTGGTACTGACTCTGATTCCATCATGCCTAGCCCTTGTAGAATTTTGTTGAACGACGCTTCAGGAAGGGCTTTGGTGAAGACGTCAGCCAGTTGATCAGTGGTTCTAACAAAATGAATTTCAACGTTCCCATCTTCCACATGATCTTTAATGAAGTGATACCTCAGTGCTATGTGCTTGGTCTTGGAGTGTTGTACAGGGTTATGACAGATCCTAATTGCACTTTCAGAGTCACAATATAGTGGGATCTTTTTCATATTGAGTCCATAGTCCCGGAGTTGACTTTGGATCCAAATCACTTGAGAAGTGCAGGAGGCAGCTGCAATGTATTCTGCTTCAGCTGTAGACAAAGACACACAAGTTTGTTTCTTTGATTGCCAGCAAACCAACTTCTCGTCAAGGAATTGGCAGCCTCCAGTGGTGCTTTTCCTGTCTAGTCCACAACCTCCACGGTCTGCATCTGAGTAGGCTTGAACGAAGAAGCTTGAGTTGGAAGGATACCATAGACCTAAAGAGGTAGTTTGCTTGAGATAACGAAGTATGTTCTTCACTGCAAGCATATGAGGTTCACGTGGATTCGCCTGAAATCTAGCACAGTAGCATACAGAGAACATTATATCAGGCCTGCTAGTAGTAAGATACATCAGAGAACCGATCATCTGGCGATATAGCGTAATATCAACTGCTGGCTTATCCAAGGATGGAGTGACCTTGGTGCCGAACGCCATTGGAACTTTAACCTTTGAATCTCCCATCATGCCAAATTTTGCCAGGAGAGTCTTTGTGTAAGCTTCCTGATTAATAAAGATGCCTTCGGGTCCCTGTCTAATATTTAAACCAAGGAAAAAGTTAATTGGACCCATTGAGCTCATTTCAAATTTAGTCTCCATCAGCTTTCTGAATTCAACCGTTAAGTTAGGATTCGTTGGGTCAACCGAACCTTGTTTGAATTTGGACATCTTTAAAAACTTTGTTAGCGTTTCATACCAGGCTCTCGGAGCTTGTTTCAGTCCATATACGGCTTTGTCCAAAATATAACAATGATTAGGGTACCTTTCATTTACGAATCCAGGAGGTTGCTCCACGTACACTGTTTCTTCAAGTTCTCCATTTAGAAATGCACACTTGACATCCATTTGGTAGACTTCAAAGTTTTTGTGTGCATCATAGGCAAGAAATATTCTAACGGATTCCAGCCTAGCTACAGGAGCAAAAGTTTCTTCATAGTCAATTCCTTCCTCCTGACAGTATCCTTTCACCACCAGATGTGATTTGTTTCGTATCACGTTCCCTTCCTTGTCCATTTTGTTTCTGAATACCCATTTGAGACCAACAACTGAGGCATTTTGAGGAGTTGGAATGAGGCGCCAAACTTTGTTCCTTTCGAATTCATTCAGTTCGTCTTGCATAGCTTGAACCCAATCGGAGTGATCAAGAGCAGTGTTAACTGTCT
Source organism: Lactuca sativa (assembly GCF_002870075.4). Classification (NCBI taxonomy): domain Eukaryota; kingdom Viridiplantae; phylum Streptophyta; class Magnoliopsida; order Asterales; family Asteraceae; genus Lactuca; species Lactuca sativa. The sequence continues at coordinate 67,389,229 of NC_056627.2, read as the reverse complement.
TTGGTTCAACTTTTGATACGAAGGAGTTAAACATACAAAATTCTACTTTTGAAAATAAGGAAGTTTGTTTTACCTTAAGTTGTGATCGGGTCAGAACTTTTTCAGAGACATTACCGACAACTTGAGAGACTGGATGATCTCTGGTCCATTTGACAAGAGGAGGGTAATTTGGATCATAGGATGGATCCAATTCAGCATTTACCATCTCTTCTAGTTCGGATTGACTTTCATCGTCATAAAGCATATCGGCATTCTCCCCCTCGACAGATAAGCTTTCAGGTATTTCTTGAGTATCTTGAGCTACAGAGGTTTCTGGTGGTGCTGAGCTTTCGGGTGTTGATGCACCTTCGGGTGGTGAGGCACTTTCGGTTGTTGAAGAGTGTTCGGGAGCAGCTTGAGAACTGTTCTCCCCCTCAACATGTGAGCTCGGCTGTGATGAGGACGATGGATCCTCCCCCTCGACTGAAGCATTGTGCTATGGAGATTTGTTGGAACTGGATACTCCTTCATTCATTCGCGTTGTAGCATCTTCGACAAGTTGCTTCAGATGATTTACCCTATTGTCTGCTGTGCTGGCTTCCGAGAGAATGGCCTTCTCTGGTTCATCAAATAACTCGACGAACTTCTCAAAGAGGTTTGCAATCGAGGCTGTGACTTGACCTGTTTGAGGAAAGATTTCTCCAGCTGTGTCTTCGTTGGCCTTAAGATTTTTGACATAGCTATCATCAAAAGTCACGTAATAAGTTTCTTCTATTTTCCTCGAGCGTTTGTTTAAAACCCTGTACGCTTTAGAAGTGAGAGAATAGCCCATAAAAATCCCTTCATCGGCTTTGACATCAAACTTGTTGCGGTGTTCTTTAGAATTGAAGATGAAGCACCGTGAACCGAACAGATGGAAAAATTTGACATTTGGCTTCCTGTTGTTGATGATCTCATAAGGAGTGAGAGTGAATTGCTTATTGAGATATGACCTGTTCTATGTAAAACAAGCTGCAGAGATAGCATCAGTCCAAAAATATAAAGGTAAAGAAGCAAAACTTAGCATGGTTCGGGCCGCTTCACACAAAGATCGGTTTCGTCTTTCGACAATTCCGTTTTGTTGAGGTGTGTAGGGAGCTGAGAAGTTGTGACTGGTTCCTTTTTCTGCCAAGAATTCGTCGAATTCTTTATTTTTGAACTCCAGCCCATTGTCGCTCCTGATGTTGCGAACGACTTTCTTCAGCTGTACTTTAACCTGCTTGATGAACATCTTTAGCTTGTGAGTCGCTTCAGATTTAAGCTTCAGAAAGAACACCCATGTAAAATGCGAAAAGTCATCAACAATAACAAGAATGTACTTGCTACCGCCGATGCTTTCGATAGATGATGGACCACACAAATCAATATGAAGTAACTCTAGTGGTTCAACAACTTTAGTGTTTATTATTGATGGATGACTTTGACGACTCTGCTTCCCTATTTCACATGAAGCACACAAATGTTCTCTATCGTACTTGAGCAATGGAAGACCTCGAACATGACCTCCGGTGACAAGTTTGTTGATATCCTTAAAGTTGAGATGTGAGAGCCTTCGGTGCCACAGCCAGCTTTCATCAGATTGTGCTTTGGATAACATGCAGATAGTTGGATTCCCTTTGATGGGTTTGAGGTTCAGGGGAAACATTTCACCTTTGCACTCCGACTTGAGAATAACTCTTTTCGTCTTCTTCTCAATTATTTCTGAACCCTCATCGTCGAATGAAACCTTGAGACCGGTACCTCCAACAAGCTGAGATACACTGATGAGGTTATGTTGTAGTCCTTCTACGTATGCAACCTTCCTAATCGTGAAATCACCGTTTGTAATCATTCCATAGCCTTTTATGGTGCCGAAGGAGTTGTTCCTGAACTTGACATTTCCACCGTTTGAAAGAGACCTAAATTCCCTTAGCTCTTCCTTCCTTCCTGTCATGTGACGCGAGTAGCCACTGTCAATGTACCATTCTTCGTCAAACTGCTCATCACTGATAACCTGCAAAAATTAAGCAGATTTAGGAACCCAAAGTTTCTGTGGTCCACGTGAGCCTTTCACAGGAACAGGAATAGTAAGAGAGATGTCAACAAGATTTGTTCTTTTTATTAGTGTTGTTTCATCTTTCTTTTTGATGGTGAAAACCTTAATTTTATTGGGATTTTTTGCTTTTGGTTTGGACTCTGGTTTAACTGACGAAACCTTTAATTTTCCTTTCAGATCAGTTGATGATTTAGGTTTTTGAGAGCGAATAGAATAGAATTTAGAATGTGGTTGAGAGGAATTAGAAGAATTGAAAGAATTAGAAGAGTTAGAATGAGAGAATTTAGACTGAGATGATTTCTTGACTTGAGATTCTAGGTGACCCTTTTGTTTTTGATCATCAGTGGGACCGAACCTAGAATTTTGGTCGCTTTTGCTCACTGAACCGAATCTTTGCTTTCGGTAGATAGTGTTCTCTGAACCGAACCTCTGCTTTCGGTTGATATTGTTTTCTGAACCGAACCTCTGCTTTTGGTTGATATTGTTCTCTGAGCCGAACCTCTCCCTTCGGTTGTTATTGCTCTCTTGTGATCTAACAGTACTTTTCTATGACTTTAAATTTCTGTCACGATATGAGAAATAGGCATTTTGAGATTGCCAAAACTGTTTTCTTTCAGAGAGATTCTTCTTGTATCTCTGATTCCTTTGCTGTTTTTGATTTCTCACCTGCTTCGGCTGATGATGGATATTCGCTTTTGGTTTTTGTTTTCCGTCAGCTGGTTCACTCCGAACTGATGATGTTTCACTTAAAGGAGTGACTTCTTTTGCAGGAATTCCTTTTTCTTCAGGAACATCTTTTGTACCACTAGTACTTGGCAAGTCGAAGCTATCGGGCTTGTTCAAAGGTTCTGGCACATATCTGCCTTTGGTTTTCCATGATGTCCTTTCTGACATACCAACTGTTTCATCAGCATTGTCGATAGGAGCTGACCAGAAGAACTCATCGCAGCCATCAGCATTATCTTCGTTTACAATGGCTGTGAGTTCAGCTGTCTGATGTTCGGTTACACCTGTGACCTTATACACCTGATTTGGAGTGGTTTTAACCTTTTGGTATACTACAGCCTTTTCTTCAAGGATCGGGGACTTTTGTTGGGACAAACGAGCAAACTCCACATAATTTTCTGAAATAAGATTCTTGTGGTTTTTGGGTTCGCTCTTGACAAAATCAGAACAGTCAACTACATCCTCTACAGAAATTTCACTCATATCATCGTCATCATTAAGCTCAGATGCATTTTTAAAATGAATTTTATTTTCTGAGCTCAAGTTGGTACTCAATGAGTCAAACTTTTGTATGGTTTCGGTCCTTAGTTTCAGTTTATCATTTTCATCCAAAAGGTTTTTCAGCATGTCCTTATGGTCCTTGGACTTTATGAAAGATTCGATTTTGTCTAGACCATACATATATGTCGGATTAACATCCTCAGACGAAACAACACTTTCACAATTATACGCTTCAGCATCAATTTCATCCTCCTTAAACTCAAGGAAGGGCAAAATCATGCGATGAATTTTCTGTCCTATTTCACAGTCCAAATGAAGCTGAGTGATATTAGTATAAAGACGCTTAGCAATTAAACAAAAGACATTTCTCTGTTTTAAAAGTTTTAAATTGTCTCTTTGCAAATAAATGTTTTCATCCTTGGTTTTGATTAACTCCGACTCCTTCAGTTCGATCCACATCCTCCGTTCCTCACTCTTTGAAGACACCCTGCTTATTTGGTCAGTTAGGTTAGAATTGGTGACTCGTGTTTGAGTTAAACTGCTGTCTAGATGAGAGATTCTTGAATTAACATTTTTTTAATTCTTTTTCATATGAACTTTGTGGGACTTTGAATGCAATAAAAACGGATTGTACCTTCTTGATTAATTCATCAAGTTCGTTGAACTGCACGCTGAGCGGTTTTGCTGTGAAGCACAAGTCCTCTCGCTCCTCTGTGTCTTCATTCCCACCATCTGTGTTGTATCCCCTCATCTGAGATACATCAGACACCATCAAGCATTTTCCACCGCTACCCTCATCTTTCGCCACATAAGCCTTTCCATGAGAAGGCTTCCTTACTTCATCATCCTCAGAGTCGGTTGACCAGACCTCCACGCCACCGAACTCATCATTCGCTACCGAACCCTGCACAATTAAAGCATTCATAGAAGGGTTAGCAGTAGATTTCTTTCTCTTGATCTCTTCCAGCTTTTTCAACAACACTGCTTCTTCATCTTTCTCCTCATCCTTTTCTGCCATTTTTTTAAGAACACAATCTTTGGCATAGTGGTTCTTTCCTCCACAATAATAGCAGCTCACTCCTGAATCTCCTTCAGCTTTCGGTTCCTTCTTTGGTTCTTCTGCCTTCGGTTCTTCCCTGACCTTTTTAAAACTATAACTTCCCTGCCAATTTCGGTTCTTATTGGTGGGGAACCTTTTCTTGATGAACCTTTTTGGGTTTGACACCATCATTGCATAGTCTTCAGAGGTAAGGTCATAATCCTCTAGGTTGAGGTCTTCATCTTCCATCACAGCTTTGCTTTTGGACAGAAGGGCCAATGAACCCAAGCTTGAAACCACATTTTTCTCCTGTAACACGATCTTTTCTTGAGATTTCAGAATGCCTACCAGTTTCGCCAAAGAGTAAGATTTGAATTGCTCATGCGCTTTAACTGTGGACACAACCGCTCTCCACTCAGATCTGAGACCGTTTAAAAAGGTAACCTTTTGTTCAATCAACTTCCTTTCAATATCATGTTTAATCATCTTACTGAGAAGATGATTGAAGCGATCGAATGTCTGAGTTACAGTTTCTTCAGGACTCTGCTTGAATTCACCAAACTCGGATAGTAGCGAGGTTTGAATGGAATGCTCAAGATCCTCGTCCGTAGAATATAATTCTCATAGCCTATCCCATATTTCTTTGGCAGTTGTGCATGAACTCACCAGCCTGAAAGTGTCAGATTGAAGAGCGAATCTGATTAATCTCAATGCTTTAATATTGCACTGAAATTTATCTTTTTCGTCTTGAGCAATATCTTTAACGTCTTTCAAAAGATCATTATACTCCTTCTGAGTTTTAATAATTCTTGAAGTTGCTGAATGAGCGAATGGTTCAAATACGATTGCTTCCCAGATGAGATATCCATTGTCCTCAGATCCGATTTCATAATCTTCAAAATGATGTGCCCAGACTTTGTAATCCTGAGTATAAAGAATGGGAATCTTTGTCGTTGATCCAATGCTGTTTGAAATGTTAATGGGATTGGATTGTGACTCGTCCATGCTTGATCGAATAACCTGTTTAAAAGATCAGACTTGTAATGTATTAAATTAGGGCAAAACAAATAAATGCTGAGTTACGTCAATTATGGGATGACGGCTCAATAAATATTGATTAATGCGGAATAACCCTAATCGCAACCTTTTTCACAAAAAAGATGTGTATGAATTACACAACCTCCTGCTCTGATACCAATTGATAAGATATTAAATAAACTTGAAGATCGATTAGATCTTTGTAACAGGTAGTGCGAAGAACATAAACAATAAACAAGACAAAGTTGAATCACAATATGTCGAATGATTAATTCAAACAATCCTCAGCAGAGCTCGACTAAGAACTTCCACTGTAGAGGACTTAGGATTACAGAACGATAATGAAACTACTCTGATCGATCTATTCTTTTGTTACTATCGTTTCAGTCGTTAACCTAAGATGCATGCAAGCGCCTATATTTATAATAAACCCTATCAAGCTCACGGTTGGACAGGCCCAAACTGGAGTTACAAAACTGGACTAACTAGCGAGCCCAATCGACGCAATACTTAACAAAACACAACCCAACAAGACTTGATACCGATTCCCATGAGGGGATGTATGTGTGATTGTGGGTATGGACTGGTTGAGTCGCTTCAGTGCCATGATCGACTGTGAGGGCCAGCAGTTCGAACCCCAAGTGGGGGAGAACTGGTTATCTACGACGAGGGCACCAGATTAGGATCAACATTTTGCTCAGCTGCCAGGGCTCGACTGTACATTCAACACAGGTGTACGAGTTATTTAGCATATGTGGTGGATACGCGGGTCAGGGAACAGGTTTTGGTTTTAGATGTTCCGGTTGTCAAAGAGTTAGCTGATGCGTTTCCGGAGGAGTTACCGGAGTTCCTCCATAGAGGCAGGTCGACTTCAGGATCGACCTAGTGCCAGGTGCGGCCCCTATCTCCAAGGCGTCGTACTGATTGGGACCACCAGAGATGCAGGCGCTGTCATCACAACTCCAGGAACTGCTGGGCAAGCAATTCATCCGTCCGAGCAGTTCTTCGTGGGGAGCATCGATTCTCTTTGTGAATACGAAGGATGGTTCACACCAGATGTGCATTGAATACCCGGAGTTGAAAAAGTTGACGGTGAAGAACCATTATCCACTACCACAGATCGACGATCTCTTTGATCAGCTACATGGAGCATCTTGGTTCTCCAAGATAGATTTTAGGTCTGGGTACCATCAGGTCAGGGTATGGGAGGAGGACATGGATAAGACCGTGTTTTAGAATCTTTACGGACATTACAAGTTCGTGGTGATTTCGTTTGGGCTTACCAATACGTAAGCTATATTTATGGACCTGATGAATCAGGTATGCAAACCGATGCTTGATCGCTCAGTCATTGTGTTTATAGATGGCATCTTGGTATATTCCAAGACCAAAGAGCAGCACGAGGAGCATCTTCGGGAGCTATTGGGAGTTTTGAGGCGAGAACGACTTTACGCCAAGTTCTCGAAGTGCGAGTTTTTGTAACGAGAGGTTCAGTTCCTTGGGCATCTCATTAATCAGGAGGGGATTTTGGTCGATCCGGCCAAGATCAACGCTCTTATGCAGTGGGAGGTTCTGAAATCTCCCTTGGATATCAGGAGCTTCTTGGGATTGGCAGGGTACTATCGGAGATTCATACATGATTTCTCCAAGATTGCAATACCCCTCACTTGTCTCACGAGGAAGGGGTGGATTCGCGGTGGGACCCAGAGAAGCAAAGGGCATTTGAGATCCTCAGACAGCAACTTTGCAAGGCTCCATTCTTGACTCTCTCGGCGGGAGTTGAGGATTTTGTAGTGATCTATGATTCGTCCATCACAGGACTGGGAGCAGTCCTCATGCAGAGAGGACGAGTGATAGCCTAAGCGTTGCGGCAGTTGAAGCCGCATAAGACAAGATATCCCACACATGATTTGGATTTGGGAGCGATAGTATTCACTCTCAAGATTTGGAGACATTATCTCTACGAGTTCCGTTGTACCATATACATGGACTACAAGAGTAAAGCGAATGTGTTTGCGGACGCCCTGAGCCGCAAGTCAGTAGGATCTTCTGCTCCAGCTGCATGTAAGAGGATATATGTGGATTCTCCACTCGTGAGCTTGATTAGGGAAGCTCAAGCTGAGGGTATGCAACTGGAGATTTAGAAGCTTGAGAGGATCATGGGCGAGAACACCTGATTTGTGCACGATAGACGTGGATTATTGACCCATTGTGGTCGGGTCTGGGTTTCGATGTCTTGTGGGTCAGATAGATTGTTCTGGAGGAGGCTCATAAGTCTCATTTCTCTATTCACTCGGGGCCACCAAGATGTACCGAGATTTACGATTGAGTTACTGGTGGCCATGCACGAAGAGGGAGATCACATGGTACGTTGACAAGTGCTTGACCTGCCGGATGGTCAAGGCCGAGCATTAGAGGCCGCATGGCCAACTACAACCTCTGGAGATTCCCATGAGGAAATGGGAGCAGATCACGATGGATTTCATCACCAAGTTACAAAGGACAACTAGGGGTTTCGACGCTATTTGGGTCATTGTAACGACCATAAAATTTCAACTGATTTAAACTTTTCAAAAACAACCCCGTTTCATTAAGTTATTACAAAAAGGTCTTCAATACAATTATCATCAAAGTCTTCCCAGAATCACATCATAAAACAAAATCACGAGGAGCGGTACGAACACGCCTTTGCCTTGCCACGGTCTCCTAAAGAACCTGAAAAACATTAAACCACAACTGTAAGCCTGAAAGCTTAGTGAGATACCCCCAAAATACCAACCAATTATACCATACACGCATAACATTGTTGGATTAGTGTCTAAGTCCATAACTATTTTGGTATGTACTTGACCCGATGGTGCATGGTCCTTTTGGATTGCCTTCACCAAAGCAACTTGATAGGATGAATTATAGAGAGAGAGGATTAATTATGATTTATTAATATATTATGAGAATAATATATTAAAGGAGAAATAATATTGTTTAATTAATATTAGTCAAGAATTAATAAGAATTAAGTTTGTGGCTACAAGACATTAATTAAACTTAAGGGACTAGAACTGTCAATTGTGTGATTGTTGAATATTGGGCTAATGGACTCCATATTAGAGGGGTGGACGAATGCTATGGGGAACCCCATTAGAAATCATCCTAGGCCTCTAAGGAAGGAGTCCATGGGTTGCTTAGGGCTTAAGCATCCAAATTAGGGTTTCCTTGTTAGATAAACCTAATAGTCTCACTATTTAAAGGACCCTTAAGCCCCAAAAACATGGTCAACAAGATCCTTAGGATGTCCACACGTTTGGGCAGCCTCCTTATCTTCTCATTCTTCATCCTCTTGCTCTTGGTGTTTGTGAACCATTAAAGGAGTGACATTTGTGACTCTAAGCTTTCTAAAGTCATTACAAGGAGGATTTGAGATTGTTATTACTACATAACAATCAAGGTAATATCTTAAATCCATTGTTATGTTAATATTGATTATCATATGCTAGATCTAGGGTTTAAAGTCTTTGATGAATTGCATGTACAATAGAGAAACCTAGATCCAAGCATTAGGGTTTGTATGAGCACATAGGATATTCTTATGGCAAAAACCCATCAAACATGCTATATCATAACAGAACACAGAGCAACCATGCACTTCGGGTCTACTGTGTGACTGGTCCGCCGTACCGGCCTTCAGTCCACCTGGTCCACCCTCTGAGTCTAGACATATACATCAAGTCTACAGTGTGATTGGTCCGCCTGCACTGGGCCTTCAATCCAATTGGTCCACTCTCTCAGTCTACAGTGTGACTGGTCCGCCTGCACTGGGCCTTCGATCAGCCTGGTCCACTCACCGAGCCTCGGCATGTCTGGTCCGCCCTCTCGGGGCCTACAGCCTATCCGGACCGCTCGCTGGGCCTTCGGGACAGCCGGTCCGCCCTGGGTATGTTGGCCTACAGCACAAAGCAGGACCCGCCTCAACCTAACCACAATCCAACAACCATGTACACATAAACATTCAATCATATAACAATTCACATTCAATCAAGCCGATCTAGCAGATCACATAACATAACATCATCCTAACCAGGATACCGACCTAACCGGTCACTAGCATAGCATCATCCTATATACCAGGATACTGACCTTAACCAGGTCTCTAACACAATACCATCCTAACTACCATGATGTAAACATAACAAAGTAACAACACACAACGATACCCGGATCATAATCCGATAAAGGGCTGACCTTGGTGCCTTAGACCCTGTTTATATAGCGAGGATAACTCACCTCGCAACTGCCGAAACTCTGAACTGAAGAAGCAGATTCCCGAATCACCGCCTCACTGAAAATCCCGAACTATCCGAAGCAGCAAAATAACCATTAGACCAAACACAATACCCTTCCAAGGGTAAATTGACCAATTTACCCTTAACTCAATCTGGTCCATGACTAAGGCCCACAATAAAAATATGAAAGGCCCATCACTAGATAAGCTCTCAAGCCCACTAATGGTCTAAAGACCAAAAGTCTGAAGCAAAGCCCAATATTGCCCCAATTTACTAAATTGGGCCCACCTCACCAAATGGGCCTAGATCCAAGGTCCATAATAATTAGTGAGTCCACAATACTCCATCCATAATGTCCTGACACGATCCAAGATCTAATAGCCCAATAACAGCCCAATCTCCTAAGGCCCAAAATGAAATCCCAACAGAGGGAGTACGCTGGGCGTACCCTCCTTGGTACGCTGGGCGTACAACGATGTTCACGAATTGGATTCGGGACTGAAACCCACTACGCTGGGCGTACTCCCAATTAATCTGGGCGTAACTCCGCTGAACTACAGCTTCTCATAAGATCTTAATGGCTTTAGCTCTTAAGTCCAAACTTCAGATCCATAGACCACATATGCCTAGGATACATAAAGTCTCAAACTTTATTACTTGGGACGTCCATAAAGCTCTTAATCCAAGGTCTTAATCCATTAAGACCTATCTATGACACATGTGAGACAACCAAAGCCCTTGGGACCTCTTTTTTTTTACTCAAGACCTCTCTTAAGGTCTAAAAGGACAACTAATCTCAACCAACTCGAAACGTGCCTCAAGATGAGGGTTTTTGGGACATGAATGATGTCAAAACTTCACAACACATAGATCTACACAATATGATTGTCAAGCTAGAGACTTTTTACCTCAAAAGAGCCTCAGAATATAATGTCTTTCCAGATCTACAAGCTCCAGCCACTCAACTCCTTCTTTGACAACTTCCTCTTTCTTCTTCAAGACTCTCTTTTGCCAAAACAAGCTTTCCAAGGCCAAACACACCCAAAATGGGAGGTGGGACGGCTATCTAGGGTTTCTGAGGTTAAGAGAGTTCTTATGGAGGCTAGGGTAAGAACCATTATGTTCATTATATAGTGGCTGACCCTAAATTTAGGGTTTCTTGATGATAGACGTACGCTGGCGTACGCCGAGAGGTCTCCGTGTTCCTTTCCTCCACTACGTTGGGAGTACATCCAGCTTGCGCTGGGCGTACCTAGCCAAACACATGTACGCATGCTTGGCATGCATGGGGCCCCTTTGCTAATTTCCCACCTGAGGGACCATTGCTGCCAATATCCATAATTTACGACATCCCCTCCATCAAGCCGTTCCCGCTAAACTCTATATCCACATCAAGGACCGAAACGCCCTTACTCTTGCTCTCGGGAACCATACATAGATATTTCAAGAACGGGGTGTTACAATTCTCCCCCACTTAAATTAGGCTTCATCCTCGAAGCCTGCGACAACTCAACTCCAGAACTACTCCCGTAATGCACCACTTGGCATGAACCAGACCAGGTTCCTCAAGACACAACCACCGAAACCCAAAACCCAACTTTCTTTTTCTTGCGGTGTTCTGACCACCGCTTCAAGCCGGCCACTGGCCTCATCCTCTGATAACCACACTTATCAACCGAGTACCACTCCATGTTACTTCACTCGCTCCAATTCATAACAACCACTTGGCTCATACGAGCTAGTGATAATCGTGAACCACCGGAATCCCGATCTGAGTCCAACTTTATCCACTCCATGCCGATAGGATGACACATCGCTCGGGATGAATTTCTACTACATACACAATTCCTTGATTAAAATCAAGCTGGGAGTCCGAGACTCCATCCTTGCATCCCCTCTGAGCCTCTTGGCTCTACACCCTCAGAATTCCGTCCGACCTCAACAGACATCGAATCCGGATGTGATTCCATACCACTGCCGCAAACCCGCTACTTAATGACCATAATTGGAACACCCCAATCATAACTTCGCACTAGTACCTTCACTTTCGTGAACTTACACACCTTCTCGGAGCTACATTCTTTTCCCTTTCCTTACCAAGGAAAACCAATTGGCTGCCTTGACACTACCACAAGTGCCACGACACTCACCCAATACTACACCATTTCCTTATAGCATAACCGCTATCCCATGCACCACACATACTTTGAATCCGCTCGCAGGGAGTTCTCGAGTCTATGCACGACCTACACTAATCGTGATCAATATCTGGGGCCAGACCTTCTGATGTTATCACATCACGACATACTCATTTCATATCCTCATATAGATCTATCAACACATGCAGAGTCTTCAGCATGACTGAACCGCCTTACCAGGCTTTCAGCCCATCTGGACCACTCTCAGAACCTTCAACAGGTCTGGACCGCCCTCCAGGGCCTTCAGCTTGTCTGGACCGTTCTCCGAGCCTTCTGCATGACTGGTACGCCCACCGGCCTTCATTCTATCCAGACCGCTCATCTAGCATTCATCATCCCGCGCTATCTATCCAGAAAACTCCCCCATGCATACTGTTCTAGCCCTCTAGGGGTTCCGAACTCTCTCTCCACCCTTCATACTCAAACCCGGCCTAATCCCAGGCCTTCCACAATCAATCACCCTTGGTCTGCATCCCGCCCCGCCTGTCTGTCACTTGCTCACACCAACCTACGCTCGGCTGACAGAATCACTATTGAATACCAACAGCTAAACAACCTCACATGCTTATCGATCTTCCGGAGAATTCTCCAATTCTCCCCCACTTAGAGCACAAACTATCAACCACCGGTCGCCGTCACCGACCTCCCTCGACAACCCTACACAACACAAACCCTTACACGCGAACTGATTCCCACCAGAACGAGCAATCTTCACAAATTTTCATAACAACACTAACCATCCCGGGCTCGAAAGAAACTCGATCTTCCGCTAACCACTCCTCAGACTGCAGATGCTACCCGACATTCCGACCAAAAGTCAGATTCCCACAGATAATCCTCATGAATGACAACCAACGAATTTTTCAACACCAAACCCATAACCATACCACAATCGTCGAGGAACAACGAATACAAAAAAAAATACATAGCGAGACTAGCAGATAAACAATACTCCATAATAATCACCAAAAAACAAGACATCAAGAAAGAAACATACCTGCAGCTGCATTCGGCACTGCCCTGACCTCCTCTGCTGTAAGCTGAAAAGCATGACCCTGAGCCCTTGGGGGCTCCGCTCTACCCTGACCTCCACCCGTAATCCTCAAAGTGGCCGGAACCCCATCGAAGGTAGGGGTGGACAATTGGCCCTCAAGTGTCCAACCTAATGACAATGATAACAAATCCTCAAATCCCGAACCAGGGCTATCTGCTGACAATCCCTCGCGTAGTGCCCCTCCTTTCCGCACTTGCGGCATGCACCATCGGACCTACAAACTCCGGTGTGAACCTTCCCACACTTCCCACAAGTGTGGCTGCTCTGATATCCCAATCTAGAATCAATGGTCTTGGACCGTTTCGATGCTGGCTGCGGCTACACCGGAGCCTGTCTCTGCTCTCGCAACTGCAACTCAATCTCCAAATCACGCCGCCTGGCGGCCTCCTGCAACTCCAACAAGGTCTCTCACTTCTACATAGACACAAATTGCCTGATATCCCTCTTGAGCATACTCAGATATCGGGACATCTGAGCCTGCTCCGAAGCAAACTCGGGGCAAAACATCGCCCTCTCAGTGAACATCCTGGTGATCTTCGTCACCGACTCCGAATCGTGCTTCAGCTCCAGGAACTCCTGAGCCAATCTCTCCTTCTCAACCCGTGGAACATAACGAGTGCTAAACATCTCCCGGAACTGATCCCATGAAACCGCAGCCCTCTACGCATCCGAATACGACCCCTTGGTTAATCTCCACCAATCCTTCGCCCCGTGCCTCAACAGGTTCAGAGCACACCTCACCCTCTGACCAACAGGGCATGAACACGTGAAGAAACATCCCTCCACGTCCGACAACCATCTCATAGCAACAATCGGGTCCTGAACCCCATCGAAGGTAGGAAGCTTCGTATTATCGAAGTCCCGATACTGAAAACCCCGACCAACTCCTCCCCCTGCCGCTGCTATAGCCGTTGTAGCCGCCGCGGCAGCCGTCTCTGTGAGAGCCGCATAGCGCTCATCAAAATACTCAACCATGGCGGTCTTGATCGACCCAAACAGTTCCGGCAACTCAGCCCGGAAAAACGCAGCAACCTCATCATGCAGGATCTCACGAATCCTAGCATCCAACTCGCACGTGCTCATCTGACCAATAACCTCGGGCGGTACTGACCCGCCCTGACCTCCCTCTCCTGCTCCCAATCCTGACCCGGATCCGCTCCCAGCATGCCTCGTAACCGCCATACTGAAAAACACCACAAGATCTCAGATACTTCCCACAAACCCGAGAACCAACTCCCAACCCAACCCTAGAGGTCATGGTTTCTTTTGTATGCGTATGGGTCCTGTGCTTTCAGTATTACGGGCCCATACTACCTTCCACACCTACCCATATTTATATCAAGTATACCACAACACCCTAATGAAAAAAAAACATACATAACAAGCGCTCAACCCTCACTCCTAGAGGAACACCGGAAATCTCCCACAGAGGAACCCTAGGCTAGTAGGCATCATAAATCAGGCAACATTATCATGAAATCCTGAAGATCTCTAGCCTAGTACTAGCATGCTGTTCTACCAAAGCTCAAAAACAAATATCATGTATGGTATTCTGGGGTTACTTACTGGCTCCGGCTGATCGTACCTCCACGTCCTCCTTTACTCATTTTGAAAACCATTTTAAATTCTCTTTTAAAAACACTCCCTGATTTGAGACTGGATTCACACGAATATTCCTCCAATTCACTCAAACCAAGGCTCTGATAACAACTTGTAACGACCATAAAATTTCAACCGATTTAAACTTTTCAAAAACAACCCCGTTTTATTAAGTTATTACAAAAAGGTTTTCAATACAATTATCATCAGAGTCTTCCCAGAATCACATCATAAAACAAAATCACGAGGAGCGGTACGATCACGCCTTTGCCTTGCCACGGTCTCCTAAAGAACCTGAAAAACATTAAACCTCAACTGTAAGTCCGAAAGCTTAGTGAGATACCCCCAAAATACCAACCACTTATACCATACACGCACAACATTGTTGGATTAGTGTCTAAGTCCAGAACTATTTTGGTATGTACTTGACCCGATGGTGCATGGTCCTTTTGGGTTGCCTTCACCAAAGCAACTTGATAGGATGAATTATGAAGAGAGAGGATTAATTATGATTTATTAATATATTATGAGAATAATATATTAAAGGAGAAATCATATTGTTTAATTAATATTAGTCAAGAATTAATAAGAATTAAGTTTGTGGCTAAAAGACATTAATTAAACTTAAGGGACTAGAACTGTCAATTGTGTGATAGTTGAATATTGGGCTAATTGACTCCGTATTAGAGGGGTGGACGAATTCTATGGGGAAACCCATTAGAAATCGTCCTAGGCCTCTAAGGAAGGAGTCCATGGGTTGCTTAGGGCTTAAGCATCCAAATTAGGGTTTCCTTGTTAGATAACCCTAATAGTCTCACTATTTAAAGGACCCTTAAGCCCCAAAAACGTGGTCAACAAGATCCTTAGGGTTTCCACACGTTTGAGCATCCTCCTTCTCTTCTCATTCTTCATCCTCTTACTCTTGGTGTTTGTGAACCAATAGATGAGTGACATTTGTGACTCTAAGCGTTCTAAAGTCATTACAAGTGTAACATCCGGAATTTTAGGTATTATATTTATTCATTGTATTTCAAGTTTTGTGGAAGAACTCGGCGAGTTGGTGCGTAGACTCGCCGAGTAGAGACGCGAATCATTATCCGGGTGGATGGTTGGACTCGACGAGTCGCCCCGAGGACTCGGCGAGTCCACGCTGTTTAATGAAACCCTAATTCCTCGGGTTTGGGGCCTATTTAAGGGGCCTTATGGCCGTCCTTTGCGGCTACCAGACCCCAGAGAGAAACCCTAAGTGAGCTAGAGAGATTGTGAGAGGTTAGGAGCCATTCCTTGATCATTTTTTAGTGTTTTTGCAAATAGAAGAGGACCAAGACAAGAGGAGGCTGAAGAGGGTGCTAATCCAGTGATTCCAGGGCTCAGAGACTTCATTTTGAGGTATTCATTCGACCCTTCTTCAGTTTATGGTGTAATTGCTAGAGTTAGGGCTTTTTAGCCCCTTTTAGAGGAAGGTTATTGAGTAATTGGTCCCTTCTCGTGTTGGTGCTGTAGATCTGGACCCAAAGAGGTCCGGAGACCCTTTTCCCTTGAGCTTTATGAGTGTTAATGGGGGTTATGAGCTTTGGATGTCATTTTAGTGGTCATATCTTCAAATAACGCCATTAAGCCTTTGCATGAGCACCAAGATGTTAGCTTTACATGATTATCTTGCTTGGGGATGCCAGATCTACGATTGTATGGGACGGATCTGACCTCAGAAGTTGATTTGAGAGTGTGCATGGCATGAACTCGCCGAGTCCCAAGAACAGACTCGGCGAGTAGTATGAAGGTTGCCCATTAATCATTCAGTGAGTGGACTGCCGAGTTGGGGGATGACTCAATGAGTCAGAAGGGGATTCGAGGACTGAAGTTCAAGGCTGTACTCGCCAAGTTGTTCTTGAAACTCGGCGAGTTGAGTCGGGGTGGCCCCGCGATTCATGCCTGATGTGACTCGTCGAGTTTAGGGAGGGACTCGACGTGCCCAACGGGTCAAAGAGTTGGGAGTCATGTGTGTACTCGCCGAGTCACCGGAGTGCACTCGACGAGTTGGGTCAAAGTTTGACCGTTGACTTTTGTTGACTTTTAGGGTTTGGTCAGCAACGGAGTCCTTGAGTCAAGAGGGGGGGGGGGGTAAAATAGTCTTTTACCCTTCTGAGGGTGACAATAGAGGGTCGAGTCTAGCCTCGAGTGTTATATTTATGAGGATATTTAATTTGTGTGAATAGGCGGAGGCTAGGCAATACTTCTACCGCGTCAGGGATTTACGAGAGTCTGAGGTGAGTCTTCTCACTATACTTTACCTTGAGTAGGTAATCAGAGTTATGTGATACAGTGTTGTATGCTATATATGTGTTATGTGTTGCATTGCATTATTCTATGTGATTTATGTTGTGGATGTTATAGAGTTAGAACCAGAAGGTTCACAGAGATAGAACCTGAGGGTTCACAGAGTTTGGGTGCACGGACCCACAAAGTTATAGCCTCGAGTGGCTAATATGTGTTATATGTGGTATTTTGGGGAACTCACTAAGCTTCGTGCTTATAGTGTTATGTGTCATGTGTTTCAGGTACTAGTGAGGATCGCAAGAAGGCGCCGGCTTAATCAGTACACACACGGGATTTTTATGCTATGAGCTCTGGGATTGTTATATGCTATGAATTGAGTTTTAAACAATGATAATAATGAATTATGTTTTTATAAAATGCAAAAATTTGTTTTGAAATTTACGGTGTTACAACAAGGAGGATTTGAGATTGTTATTACTACATAACAATCAAGGTAATATCTTAAACCCATTGTTATGTTAATATTGATTATCATATGCTAGATCTAGGGTTTAAAGTATTGGATGAATTGCAAGTACAATAGAGAAACCTAGATCCAAGCATTAGGGTTTGTATGAGCACATAGGATGTTCTTATGGCAAAAACCCATCAAACATGCCATATCATAACAGAACACAGAACAGCCATGCACTTCGGGTCTACTGTGTGACTGGTCCGCCGCACCGGCCTTCAGTCCACCTGGTCCACCCTCCGAGTCTAGACATATAAATCGAGTCTACAGTGTGATTGGTCTGCCCGCACCGGGCATTCAATCCACCTGGTCCACTCTTTGAGTCTACAGTGTGACTGGTCTGCCCGCACTGGGCCTTCAGTGCGCCTGGTCCACTCACCAAGCCTCGGCACGTCTGGTCCGCCCTCTCGGGGCCTACAACTTATCCGGACCGCTCGCTGGGCCTTCGGGACAGCCGGTCCGCCCTGGGTATGTTGGCCTACAGCACAAAGCAGGACCCGCCTCAACCCAACCACAGTCCAACAACCATGTGCACATAAACATTCAATCATATAACAATTCACATTCAATCAAGCCGATCTAGCAGATCACATAACATAACATCATCCTAACCAGGATACCGACCTAACCGGTCACTAGCATAGCATCATCCTATATACCAGGATACTGACCTTAACCAGGTCTCTAACACAATACCATCCTAACTACCATGATGTAAACATAACAAAGTAACAACACACAACGATACCCGGATCATAATCCGATAAAGGGCTGACCTTGGTGCCTTAGACCCTGTTGATATAGTGAGGATAACTCACCTCGCAACTGCCGAAACTCTAAACTGAAGAAGCAGATTCCCGAATCATCGCCTCACTGAAAATCCCGAACTATCTGAAGCAGCAAAATAACCATTAGACCAAACACAATATCCTTCCAAGGGTAAGTTGACCAATTTACCCTTAACTCACTCCGGTCCATGACTAAGGACCACAATAAAAATATGAAAGGCTCATCACTAGATAAGCTCTCAAGCCCACTAATGGCCCAAAGACCAAAAGTCCGAAGCAAAGTCCAATATTGGCCCAATTTACTAAATTAGGCCCACCTCACCAAATGGGCCTAGATCCAAGGTCCATAATAATTAGTGAGTCCACAATACTCCATCCATAATGTCCAGACACGGCCCAAGATCTAATAACCCAATAACAGGCCAATCTCCTATGGCCCAAAATGAAAACCCAACAGAGGGAGTACGTTGGGCGTACCCTCCTTGGTATGCTGGGCGTACTCCCAGTTACGCTGGGTGTAACTCCGCTGAACTACAGCATCTCATAAGATCTTAATGGCTTTAGCTCTTAAGTCCAAACTTCATATCCATAGACCAAATATTCCTAGGATTCATAAAGTCTCAAACTTTATTACTTGGGACGTCCATAAAGCTCTTAATCCAAGGTCTTAATCCATTAAGACCTATCTATAACACATGTGAGACAACCAAAGCCCTTGGGACCTCATTTTTCTTACTCAAGACCTCTCTTAAGGTCTAAAAGGACAGCTAATCTCAACCAACTCGAAACATGCCTCAAGATGAGGGTTTTTGGGACAAGAATGATGTCAAAACTTCACAACACATAGATCTACACAATATGATTGTCAAGCTAGAGACTTTTTACCTCAAAAGAGCCTCAGAATATGATGTCTTTCCAGATCTACAAGCTCCAACCACTCAAGTCCTTCTTTGACAATTTCCTCTTTCTTCTTCAAGACTCTCTTTTTCCAAAACAATCTTTCCAAGGCCAAACACACCCAAAAATGGAGGTGGGACGACTATCTAGGGTTTCTGATGTTAAGAGAGTGCTTATGGAGGCTAGGGTAAGAACCATTATGTTCCTTATATAGTGGCTGACCCTAAATTTAGGGTTTCTGGATGATAGATGTACGCTGGGCGTACATCCAGTACGTTGGGCGTACACCGAGAGGTATCTGCGTTCCTTTCCTCCACAACGTTGGGCATACATCCAGCTTACGCTGGGCATATGCAGCCAAACACATGCACACATGCTTGACATGCATGGGGCCCATTTGCTAATTTCCCCCTTAGGGACCATTGCTGCCAATATCCATAATTTACAACATCCCCTCCATCAAGTCGTTCCCGGTAAACTCTATATCCACATCAAGGACCAAAATGCCCTTACTCTTGCTCTCGGGAACCATACATAGATATTTCAAGAACAGGGCATTACAGTCATTGTGGATCGATTGGCCAAGAATGCCCATTTGCTAGCGATACGGGAGAGTTCTTCGGCCGAGAAGCTGGCTGACATATATATTCGCGAGATTGTTGCTTGCCACGAGGTACCGGTCTCTATTTTATCAGACCATGATGTGCGGTTCACCTTCGATTTCTGGAAGAAGTTCCACGAGGAACTGGGCACACGGCTGCATTTCAGTATAGCCTATCATCTGCAGACAGATAGCCAAAGTGAATGGACCATATAGACCCTCGAGGACATGCTGAGAGCCTACGTCATTGACTTCGATGGGAGCTGGGACTCCTACCTACCCCTTGTAGAGTTCTACTAAAACAACAACTTTCATTCCAGTATTGGTGCTCCACCAT
Organism: Lactuca sativa; assembly: GCF_002870075.4. Taxonomy (NCBI): domain Eukaryota; kingdom Viridiplantae; phylum Streptophyta; class Magnoliopsida; order Asterales; family Asteraceae; genus Lactuca; species Lactuca sativa. Next base: position 67,369,330 of record NC_056627.2, on the reverse strand, counting down.
ATGAGCTATTGTATGGATGGAGATGTAGCACCCCAGTTTGTTGAGGCGAGATTGGTCAGAGGGTGAAGCGATGGATAGAGGTAATTATGCAGACTACCGAGAAGATTCAACAGATCAGATAGCGTTTGCAGACCGCTTAGAGCCGACAGAAGAGTTATGACGATCGACGCCGATCTGAGTTGGAGTTTCAGGTTAGTGACATGCTACTACTGAAGGTCTCACCATGGAAGGGGTTGATTCGCTTCAGAAAAAGGGGGAAGTTGGGTCCCCGATATATTGGAGTTTTTTGGGTTATTTCCAGGATTGGCAAGGTGGCATATAGACTGGTTCTACCAGAGGATTTCAGTCAGATTCACAACACTTTTCACGTCTTGCAATTGCAAAAGTGCATATTATATGTGGAGGCAGTGGTTTCAATAGATGATATTAAGGTCGATGAGTTCTTGAATTACGTTGAGAAGCCAGTGGATGTCTTGCAAAGACAGGTAAAGATTATGAGTCACAAGGAGATACCTTTGGTAAAGGTACAATGGCAGCACTGGAGGAGATCTGAGTGGACTTGGGAGCCGGAGGCTGAGATGCGGGAACATTACCAGGATTTGTTCACCACAACAGACTTCAAGGACAAAGCCTAATTCAAGTGGGGGAGAGTTGTAACATCCAAATTCTAAGGTATTAAAAACATTAATTTAAATTTCAATTGGAAGAGGATCATGACATGAGCCATAGTGGTCACGTCATGTGTAGGATCCTTGACTATTTGACCCATGTTCTCGTACCTCACGACGTGAGGCATAAGACCCCACGACATGAGTCATGCCTAATTGTCCTAAACCCTAAAAATCGGGTATAAAATGGAATGAGGAGGCTAGTGTCGTCCATCCTCAGCCTCTTTCACTCCTAAGTCACTAAAAACCCTATATTCGACCTTCTTAAGCCCTTGAGCCATTATTGATGGTATTGATGTGTTATAGTGATGGATTTAATTGAAGAAGAAGGAGAAGCTCTTGTGGAGGTTCCTTTGGATGAGATAAGCTCCTTTTAGTGGCATTTCTGAGCTCATAAGCCTCTGTAAGTCTAAATGATTCCACCTTTCTCTTCTAATCTTGCTAGATCTAGGTTATGGTTACCTTCTTTGCATGGGATCTTGATTTATCATGTTTGACATCCATATAGTTAGCAAATTTATGGACCATTAAGTCATTTTCCATGGTAGGACCTTTGGATCTGGATTTCGGTACAAGTTTTGGACTCCAAGTTTTAATCTTGTTGCTTATACCCATCTTTTGATCTAACTAGTGTTTAAGTCATGCATGGGAAATGCATGACTGAAAAGATATGATTTTTATGGTCCTTTAGGCTAGATATGGTATCGTGGAAAGGACCAACGCACACAAAAAAGGATTAAGAGCATGATGCTTAGAGAATAGTTCTCACGACGCGAGCACGACTTTTCCCGATCTGAAACCCTGAAATGGATGAGCTGATTCAACTCGTTGTGTCGATCCAGGATGAGTAGACTCTCACAACGTGAGCCAGGGAAAGTCGCGACGTAAGGATGGAATAATGAGGAAAGTTGACCATTGACTTTGAATTTGACCAACGGTTGACTAGTTTGACTTCCGAGGGAATTATAGTAAATTGGGAATTTATGGGAGGGGATCATTGGTGGTTGTAGGTGTTGGTGTTTGGAGCCGTGTTGTGGGAGTTTGATATTTCAATTCCGATTGACATTGTGAGGTGTGTTGTCCTCACTATACTAACAGGGTCGAAGGCACCAGTGTCGGCCCTTCTTTATAGATTGCTATCTTGGTTATTGCATGATGATATGCTTAGTGACCTGTTAGGTCGGTATCCTGGTATATAGGATGATGCTATGTTAATGATCGGTTAGGTCGATATCCTGGTATATAGGATGATGATATGATTAGTGATCTGTTAGATCGGTCTGATTGTGTGTATATGCTAGCATTTGTTATCTATGTGTTGATTGTATGATTGGGCGTGGGTTAAGATGGACCTGCTTTATGCTGTAGGCCAACATACCCAAGGCGGCCCGGATAGATTGCAGGCCATGGGGGCATATTAGTTAGGCTGAAGGCTTGGAGAACGGTCCAAACAGGCTGAAGGCCCAATGAGGCGGACCAAACATGCTAAAGGTTCTAAGAGTGGGCCAAATGGACTGATGCCCCGGTGAGGGTGGTCTAGTCATACTATAGACTCTATATGAATATTGTTTGTTATTATATGGTTAAGGTTTGTATGTCGTTGGTATTTTGGGTAAACTCACTAAACTTTGGGTTTACAGTTTTGGATTTTGTTTTAGGTACTTCGGATGATCGCGGGAAGGCGAATGTGTGATCGTGCACTTCCTGGTATTTTTATGATTTGTTTTCTAGGATACTTTGACATGAAACTATTTTGAAAACATTTTGTAATAAATGATGGTTTTTGAATGCTTGAAAAAGTTTTAAATTTTCATGAAATTTATGGATGTTACACTTAGGTTCATATATAAACTATAAGTATTGTGTGATTGTATAATCAATTTTGGACCAATCACCATTTGAGGGTAAACTAGTTAATTTTTTCAATGTAATTATTATATTATTAAACAACTAATTAAAAACCCCTAATTAAAATCCTATAGTAAAGGAATTTAACTATTTCATGTTGTAGAATTTTTCACAAGGTTGTAATTACCACCAACCCTACATCGGCCATCATCATATCCTTCGCAACCATCATCATCTTCATCACTATAATTAGCTTCGCCACAACCATCATAATCGCAACCATCACAATCCATGTGACCGCCATCTTTATGCCATTCATATACCTCAAAAATTTGTCCGGAAGTTCGTAAAAACCTTACCAGATCTCAATGTCATTGTCTTTAATTATGAGACAAAACAAGTCGAATGGTTATTTCATTTAAGCGTCGAGAATTACAGGGGCGATTCAACGAAGTTGTATGATGGTGGGGTGTTCATTTGTGGTGTAAATATTACCGTGAAGTTGATGGTGGTGACATTCAAGTATAGATAAGAGGTTCCTCATCTTTTAAAAAATGTAGGTGATAAAGAGAAAAGAAAGCACAAGAATGTTAGTTTTGTGATCACTTTTAATAAAATGTTTGGTGAGTTCTTGAATTGGTGAATAGTTTTTTTTGGGTTATCTATTCATAGCAAAGATTAAAATTTTGTACAACAACAAATTAGGTTTATTCAAAACATCCTTTATTTATATTTGTTTTGTTTATCAACACAAATTAAAGAAACAGAACATAAGGGTGGATGTAATTTTCTTTTGCTTTATGTTGCTAGAAACAAACGTGTAGAGGCGACAACATATACAAGCCTTGCAATTCTAGTTCTTCCAAGAATTTTTTTCCTATTCTTCAACAACTTTTGTTATTCTTTGGACAATGTATTTTATATCTTTCAAGAATATATATTATTGATACTCTTTCAGAATATCTCTTATTTAACTATTATCACATAATCACTATTATTTGTTTCAAGAATAATTTTTATTCTTCAAGAACGAATAACAACAATACTTGAAGAATGCATCAATAAAAGATTCTTGAAGAATAGATTAACATCATACTTTTCCCATATAATTTATATTCATTGTCATTAACTTTGTGTTTTTTTTTTTTTGTAATTGAACTTGTAATTTATGGTTTTTCTTTTAATTCTTTCATCATCAAGAGAATTTGGTAATTGTATTTATATTTTATGGTCATTCTAGCATATTTCTAATTGTAATTTATTTTCATTCTTACGAGAATGTTAGATTTCCAACTATAATTTATGTATTCTTTCACTTTCAATCTATCATTCTCATGATAATAGTGGCCCGGTGGTTTCAAGTAAACTGATTTTTAAGGAATTGAATCCAAATGCAAATAAAAAAGAATGATAAAATGAATAAGAATTATACGAACTCATGCTAAAAAATAATAAGAATAACAAACATCCTTGGAACACAGATATGAATGTATTGAATAAAGTCATATTCCTAAAGAATGAAAGCAAAACATATAAGAATGTACACAGATAACAAATTAAAATGTGTTGAAACATATATTTGAATGTAGTGAATAAAGTCATATTATTAAAGAATGAAAACAAAATATGTGAGAATGAACTAGAAAACAAATTAAAATGTGTTGAAATGTATTTTAAGAAAACCTGAGAATATACCTCAATATCACAACATTTTCATTCTTTTAATCCAATTGACAACAATTGGTCATACATTTGATCCTAAACAACCCCCCCCCCCCCCCCCCCACACACACACACACACATATATATATATATATATATATATATATATATATATATATATATATATATATATATATATATATATATATATATATATATATATATATATATATATATATATATATATATATATATATATATATATATATATATATCATAAATCATATAAAGGAGGCTAATCAAATTTATATGATTTAAGATATGTCATATACACACACCACATCATTTGAAACTTCAAAACCATTCATCTTTCAACTAATTAATCACAATCATTCAAAGTGTTTTTTGAACTTATGTCTTATTAAATACTCGAATTAAGATAATATAAGTTATCAATATTATTACTAAATGACTTTTCATGTTTTAAAAATTATTAAGATTACTAATGACATTTTAATTTCCTTATGTTGTACCAATATTAGTAGTATATATAGGCAATGTTTTTCACAAAAGAGATTCATATATTTTAATGGGATATTGATTCAAATAAGAAGAGATGAAGAAATAAATTTTGTTAAATCAATGTTTACTGCAATTGATTTTTTTTTCTTGTGATAATAGTGTTTCAAATGAGAAGTAATGCAAAAAAAAAAAAAAAACTAATAATCTAAATTGTTAGGAAATAGGTAAGAATTTGATTATTTTTATCGATCAAACATTTCTATATATATATATATATATATATATATATATATATATATATATATATATATATATATATATATATATATATATATATATATATATATATATATATATATATATATATATATATATATATATATATATATATATATATATATATATATATATATAGTTTCAGATGAGAAGTAATGCAAAAAAAAAAAAAAAAAAAAAAAAACTAATAATCTAAATTGTTAGGAAATCGATCAAATATTTCTTTATATTTTTTATACGATTTGCGAGTGTTCAATATCTTTTTAATAGACATGTTATAATAAAATTTTTAATGTTTTTAAATTATTAACAGTTGTAGTGTTTTTTTATAATTTTTTTATTCGTTGTATAGGGAAATAAAAATATATTTCATTTATTTGTTATATATATATATATATATATATATATATATATATATATATATATATATATAGGCTTAGGTTATTTTTTTTTACTAAGTATTGTGTGCCAGAATGCACAGACCTGGACCAATGGATGAAATTAATCAATGGACATGATTTGAGAGTGTATGATATTACAATGGGGTAACATGTAGCATATAATCACACAATTTTAAGTAAAAGGGTATTTTGGACAATTAACTACATTTATAAAAGGAAATTTTCGGATTTTTAGGGATGATTAATTATCCTAATTTAAAAAAATCTAAATTTTTTAATTAATTCAATTTCAATATTTTACCGATTTTAATCTATTAGAATATTTTTTGTTAGAATGATGCTGTTTTAGAATTTTATTCTAATAGAATATTATTTTGTTAGAATGACAGAATGTCAACCATAAACTAGTAAATATATTTTCGATTTTATTCTTGCATAATATATTTCCAATGCAGATATTTTATTTGAGAATTCCAGATATTATTCATATACATCTAAGTTGGGCCTATGATTTTATTCTTAACGTACATCCGAAATAAAAAACAAATTCATTCATATTCTTACAGACTAATATCCTTATACATTTTAATATAGTTATACATATTCTAAAAGAATATCATAAAAAATGAATAAAATTCTTAAAAAATAGCATTCTTGAATATACAATTATTGAACAAATACACTTGATCTTCTTCAGTGGTCCGTATAATCCACTTGATCTTCACATCTATACTTGTTGTTGAACTCGATTCCAAATATTTTTCTTGTATAATCAATATTGAATTCCTTCTCTATGCAATTCTGATAGAATAAGATACATTACTCGTTAGTATTACCCGTTAAATAAATATACTAGTTAACAAACATTTTTAAAGACATTCTAACATAATACATTGATATAAATAAATTCTGACAGAAAACATTACAAAATGCACTTAAATAACATTCTTTTAAAAATTCTTTTGCGAATAATAGGGATCAAATTGATGATTGTTACTAACATCATTCTAATAGACATTCTGCAAGAATGATTCATTTAAGCTGTAACTAAAAAAACATACTATAAATTCTTAAGTACACAATACAAACATTTTAATAGAATGTCGTAGACATTGAAATTATATCAAAATACATATAAACAATTAACCAAAATTCTATCATATTGCATATAAACAATTAACCATTCTAATAGAATGTGGCATACATTGAAATTCATTTACACAAGTATCTGAATTCCAATTGAATTCTTACTAACAATTAACAAATGGTTTATTTTTACACCAAATAACATGACCAGAAACAGTAAAAACATATCGATGACCAAATTTAATTCAATGTTTTATACTTTCAAACCAGTTAAACATAAAACTTGTTGAAATATAATTCAAATGAGTTGAAATCCAATTAATTTCAATCAAAGACAAAAGAGAAATCAACCCAAGGGAGAATCGAACCTGATAGATTGAAGACGACTTTGACAAACGACTTGTGAGAGAATCGAACCAATTCTGGGAAGAATGTGTTGAACTCATCTTGAAATCAAAGCAATCGATCTAGTTCTTGCCTTCTTTAAAGCTGATAAATCAACTAAATTAAACATAACATCATATAAAAGAAATATTAACCTTGAAATTTCAGTTTTTGATAAAAACTTTAGTCAAAATCAAAACAATAAACACTAAATGTCTATCTAAATAAGAAAACAATTACAGCAAAGTATAGGAAGATTACCAAAGTGAAAACTTAAAAATATACACAGATGTTAACACCAAACACGCAAGTTAAAACAGAACGATGCTTACTTAAATTGAAATTGATCGAGGCTTGAGCGATTAAGCCCTACATTAATGATATAGACTTGAAATGAATGGAGGCTCGAGACCAAAATGACCTAATTTTGACGGCAATGGTGGGGCATTTAATGATAACAGTGGAGGCCAGCAGCCTCCTGCTGCCGGACGAAGTCAAGGGAGGTGGAAGACTTCTCAAAGGGGGATCACAGTAGTAATGGAGGGTGTTGGCGGTGATTTCCCATTGAAATTGAGTGGTGGCAGTGGAGTGCTCGGTGGTGGACAAATGTGATGCAGTGGATCTGGAGGGAGGGGACGACACGAGATGTGGTAGGGCAATGGTTGACAGAATTTCAATTAAATGATTAGGTCAAATATATTTATTTTACTTCTTTAATTGTAGGATTTCAATTAAATGATTTCATTAATTAAAAGTACAAAAGGTCTAAAATACCCTTAAATGATTTATTTAATTATTTATTATTTCTTGAATTCTCATTGGTGCATTTAGGCACACAATAGTTGCTAGAAATATTTGAATATATATATATATATATATATATATATATATATATATATATATATATATATATATATATATATATATATATATATCATTACAAATAAATTTAAAAAGAAAAGTTGTACAACTCATGTATTAATGAGAATGGTTACATAACCGTTTTTTACTAGGAAACTATTCACATGGGAGCTTTGAAGGGGTAAAGTGGGTGTTTAATTTTTTTATTATATATTTTTATTTAAAAATAAAAAATTTCTGTAAAGATAAGGGTTTTTATTTTTCTTATTCGTCTCGGGCCTTTAAGATTATTTAATTTCTCCAGACCGACCATAACTATTCATATTACTTTAGTTATAAATTCAAAGAGTAAAATTATAAATATTAAATAAAATCAACTTCCTAAAATTTAGTGTGGACGTATATTATTTCATAACCACCCTCATTATTTTTCATAAAAAATCATCATTTTTTTGATATATTAGTTATAAACTCAAAGAGTAAAATTATAAATATTAAATGAAATCAACTTCCTAGAATTTAGTGTTGAAGTATATTATTTCATAATAAAAGAATAATTTTATTTTTTTTAGAGAGCCGCGTGTGGGCAACGCGCGTTCTGCATTATCTTACGTGGCAAGCACTTTTAACGGCGCCATAACGGGGAACACCTCCCAGGTGCCCGTTAAAGCGTGTTACGCCATTAGGCGTTACCGTGGTAACGAGTCGTAATGACAAAAAATATGACCGTTGTGCAATTTGTTCCGTTGAGAAACCGGTAATATTACCGTTTGATAGTGAAATGGAAAAAAAATTACTGCTTAATTTAATCTTACTATATCAATAAATATATCTCATTTTATTACACTTCTATTCCTCTGTATTTATCTCTATTTCTCTATATCTATCTCTATTTTATTCAAAACAAAAAACCACTATGGATCAAAACCCGAATACTCCTCCTCCGAAGACAAACACATCTACTCTATTAGGTTTTGTGGGATATGAGGGATAGATAAACCTTCTAAACTCCCAAAACTCACCACAAATTCTATATTCTGACAATTTTTTCAATCCCATCTCACGCCCACTACAATTCTCTACCTCGCAATTTATGCAACAAAATGCAAACATTCAACAAAACCTTTTTAACACATTCGATCCCATGCGCCAAACAGTCACACAACCCAAACCCATGCAAGAACTCGTTGTCGAGACGCAAGTCGGGGGTAGTCAGAAAGCATCAGGAAAAAAAGGAAGACCAAAAAAGAAAGGGAAAGAGGTCGTTGTCGGGACGGAAGAAACGGAAGTACTTCCAACATGGTGGACACCGGAGGAAGAGCATGCGTTGGCGGTGGCTTGGTAAGGTACTTGAAAACAACCAACTATGGGGAACGACATGAAGAAAGTTACTTTTTGGGATGCCGTAATTGTCAAATTCCGCACAATTTTAAACAAGGGTGACACATATCGCAATAATGATATGCTTAGTGGCAAATGGACTCAAATTAACCGGAAGTGCACCAAATTAAATTCCATATACAACAAACTAACTTCGCAACGTCAAAGTGGTGCGAATGATTTCGATGTGTTTAGAGCCACGAGGGAGGACTATCACGTGAAAATGGGGCACGTATTTGAGTATGAAAAAGTATGAGAGATAGTGAGGAAAGATCCAAAATGGATGAAAACGCCAACATCAGCGGGACAACAATCCAAGAGGTCTCGTGGTTCGGGTTCAGTTGACGTTTCCGACGGACACATGAATATCGATCTCAATGCGAACACCGATGAGATCCTGAACGAGTTTAACGACATCGAGGAAATCTCTCTGCCACGACGACCTATGAGGCGCGACAAAGCGAAGCCCGTTCAACGACATGCGGAGGAAAATGAAAGTCGCCTTCGAGAGCACGAGGACATGAAAAAAAATTCGACGCCCACACGGAAATCGCAAATAAAAGATATGAGTTGCAAAGGCAGCATTTGGATTTCCTTTGACAAGAAGCCGAACAAGATCGCATATCGAAGGATTTGGCGATTCTTACGACAAACAAAAAAAATTTGCCACCGAGACAAGCTGAAGTGATACGGAGGATGAAGGCAAAGATCGAGAGCAAATACTTGGGTGGAGAATAGTTTGTCGATGTTTTTTTAATTATTAGGACTATCATGTGTTTTTTTTCAATGTTTATTATTTTTTTTTTGTGGTTTGTAATGTTTTTTAAGTTTGTATGGTATTTTTAATTTACTATTTAATGAAATTATGTTTTATTAATTTATATGTTTTTTTTATAAATATATGATATAAATAAAAAATAAAACGAATTAGAACTATATGAAGTAAATAAAAAAATAAAACAAATTAGAATAATAGAAATTAAAAACATTAAAAAAAATAAAAATAAAAAGGAAATAGAAAAAAGAATGTGTTATCCCATGTTATTTGATGTTGCTCATTTCCACATTCGGTGTTATAACACCAAATTGTGACTAGAATGATGAGGTGGACAATTTGGATCTGATAACATGTAATTACATGTTGTTCACACCTACTAGTCTTAACGCGTGTCATCCTATTATGTCTCCTAATTAATATATATTTTATTTTTTCTTTAGTTATGTGTCACCCAATTATGTGCCTTAATTAATGCATGCCACTTATCAACATATTAATACAGCATTTAAAATTTCAAATTTTAAATTTATCGCTCAAATTATATTAAATTAATAACATTAGAATAAAAATTAAAATAAAATTAATACGAATTAAAAATTAAAACCGATATAATTTCACATATTTATTTAAATCAATGATTCCCATAAAAATTTAATTAATTTTATAACTATCACTAACATAAATTATAAAAATTATAAACTAGTGTTATTATATAAAAATAGTATTGGATTTCAATATTCAAACTTCTATGCTTAATGCGTTATCAAGAAGTCTAAAGCCGAAATTTTGCATAATATCGTATACAATCAACCCAATGTTTTCATTTCTTTACATTTAACCAGGTGTATATTTTATAATTATTTTTCTAGATAATAATAATATATTTTATGTCATAGTTAATAACAAAGTCGTCAATATTTTTTTTTTATTATTTTAACTATATAAATATTTTTTCGTGCAACGTGCGAGTAATTGCCTAATATATATATATATATATATATATATATATATATATATATATATATATATATATATATATATATATATATATATATATATATATATATATATATATATGCCAAGATCAAATAAAAAGGAAAATTTTGGTAGGAAGACAATAAAGTTATATATATATATATATATATATATATATATATATATATATATATATATATATATATATATATATATATATATTGTAATAAAAACAAAATAAATCATTAGATGATTCAAAAGAAAAAAAAATCCAAAAAAAAAACACGTTCATTATTTATTTTTAAATAAATCAAGAACCAATTCACTTTTATGACAATTTTAGTGAATATCAATAAAATCATTGTAAAAATAACTCATCGAGTTGCTTTTTAGGGAATTGTTTTCTATGAATCATGTTATTTTTGATTCGTCTAGTATATCATGTTATAGGAGGGAAAACTAGCTTGCATGTCGCACACAGACCAGGTGCACGCACACCTGTCTTGATCGTCCTCTATGACCATGAGACATTTTAATAACACTTGATTACCCACTTCAAATGCGATATGTCGTCGTTTCTTGTCCGTGTGACTCTTTTAACGACTTTAAGAAACTAACATCCTTTCCCTGATGAATTTAGATTCTTAGCGGTCTGACGCACTATCGTAGGACCCACAAAGTGTTTCTCTCCCACTTCCAACAAACATGATGGCCTTTGTGGCCATGAGAAATTTTAATAATACTTGATTACCCACAACAAAGGCTATAGGTCGTCGTTTCTTGTCTGCATGGCTCTTTTGACCACTTTGAGTAGCTAACATCCTTTCCTTGATGAATTTTAAATTCTCAGTAGCCTGATGCACTATCTTAGGACCCACAAAGTGGTTCTTTCCCACTTCCAACCAACATGATGGCGTACAAAATTTCTTTCCATACAGTGCTTCATATAGAGGCATCTTCATGCTTAAATGATAACTCTTGTTGTAGGCGAATTCAGAAAAAGTGATAAGTGGTCATCCCAGCTACCAAGAAATTGTAAGGAATGTGCCCGCAACATATCGTCCAAGGTTTGGATAGTTCTATCACTCTGTCCATCCGTTTGTGGATGATAAGCAATAATCAAACAAAACTTCGTGCACATTGCTTCATACAAAGTCTTCCACAATTTGGAAGTGAATCAAATGTCCCTATCTGACATGATAGATAAGGGTACTCCATGTATCTTGATGATTTCCTCTACATAGGTCTCATCCAACTTCTCTATAGACCAATACTCCCGCACGGCTATGAAATGAACACTCTTCGTGCCAAATTTATAGCAGTTGTTGTGTGGTTTTTGAATGGGATTCCATGGTCGTTTGTATTTCATTAATATAAGTGCGAACTCTAGTTAGAAATGAAGTTTGGAATCCACAACTTCTGGATCAAAGTTTTCTTCATAAGAAAGGTTTGGAATAGGTTGATTAGGTTGAACAATTGGAACGGAGGGGTATCTAAATGGATCCGAAAAAACTACGTTTGGAAGAAGTGGGTTGACAAATCTGACTACTGCGAGAGGACATCCAGTGAGTTCTCTCAATGTTTGAGCAACATTGGATTCATGGCCTTCCAGTTCATCAAACAACTTATAGAGCTTCAACTTCTTCAGAGACCCATTACTCTGAAGAGACGATTTAACGTTTCACCATCCTTTGCCTAGACTGTTGATAAGCTTTAGGTTGTACTTAAGTGGAGTGCGAACAAAACCATAAGTAGTCATGTTGTTCAAAATGATTCTGTACTGATTTGATGCAGATGCAACTGATTCAACAACAGTGGCAGTGAAAGTGTCAAAGTCGTTCACCATGGATGTCAATCGCTTGTCCTGCATATTCTATAGACCTTCAAACAAATCTTGGAGTGTGTTTCATATCTCTTTTGCAGGCTTGCACAAGTTAATGTTCTCAAAGACAGATGGTGGAATACCAAACACCATTTTAAAGAAATTGATTTGATCTGCTTTGATTTTTTTGATGTCATTCGCAATGAGAGGTGCGTGTCGTGTTTATTCATGACCTATAATAAAGGAAACATCATCTCTAACAACTTGTCTTATAGGAACATGAGAACCATCTTTCACTAACCTCCATATCTCTTCACCATTGTCTTTTCCAACCAAAAATCTCTCCATTGTAACTTTGCAATGATCATACTCTTTAATAACTACCAGTGGGGCATGTGATGTGTAACCCATGCTATTTGAGATATGCATTGAATACATTTGTTGAGATTGATTAGAAGCAACCATTGATATTAATATATTAGAGCTGAATTGTGTATATAATAACTTTTATCCTGAACACATAAATGATTAAGATACCAAGGATTAAATCAACTAAAATGTGATCTTATGGATTCAAAGGACAACCACTTAGGCTCTGATACCAATTGTGAGTACTTAAACTCTATTAAATGCACATACAAGGTTTGCAAACACAAGGTTTGCAGCCGTTTTTGGTGCCTCCTCTCTCCTCCCTCTGCATCCAAGTTGCTTAGTGGTGTTTGTGACTCCATTAGAGGTGCAACACTTGAGGCACTAAGCTTTCTGAAGCCAATCAAAGCAAGGATTGATTGTTATTGCTATATAACAATCAAAGGTAAGATCTAAACCCTAATTTCAGTTATAGTTTATTAGATCTAGGGTTTATGCCTTTGGATATCAATTACATGTTCATTAGACAAACTAGATCCAAAGCTATTAGGGTTTGCATGTACACCATAGGATTGATGTATTGCTCAAAACCCATCAGTGGTATCAGAGCCTATGGCTGTTTGTTAGTGAATTGATGCTTATTTGATAGTTTATTGGCTGAAAAATTGATTTTTGCACCATCTGCTTGACTGACTCGGTGAGTCAGGCTGACTCGACGAGTCCGAGGGTCTGGCAGCAATTTTTGGCGATTTTCTTGTTGTTTTGGCTTGGGATACTTACCATAAACATTTTTAATTAATAAAATCCGATTTTTATTGATTTTGGGTGAATATCCTTACCAAAATAGTAGATAATTACCATTTAATCAAATATTTGTTACCTTATAAGATAATGTTTAATTATTTGAGTCATTTGATGAATTATCCTGCAAGATATTTGACTAGTTAAAATTAGATAATTGCCTTATTTGAATAGTTTCAAATTCCTCCCTTTAAGTCTTATAGTTTAAATTTGAACATAAAAGTTTTGTTCTTTAAAATTTAAATAGTTAAACCCAAATGTTTTGAAAAGTTTCAAAACTTGCCCTCAAGTTTTGGAGTTAAATTTTTTTGATTAAAAGTTTAATTTTGAAATACTTAAATTCTAAAACCTAATGTTTTGAAATGTTTCAAAACTTGCCCTCAAGTTTTGGAATTTAAAATTTTGATTAATATTTTAATTATGTAATATTTAAATTCTAAAACCCCAGTATTTTGAAAAGTTCAAATTACACCCACATGGTTTTGTTAAGTTAATTAAAAGTTTAATTAAAAGAGAAAGTTAATAAAGCCACCTAGTATTTTAAAAGTGTAAAATACACCCTATACTATATATATATATATATATATATATATATATATATATATATATATATATATATATATATATGTAACAATAAAAGTCTAATATTATATATACATACATATATATATATATATATATATATATATATATATATATATATATATATATATATATATATATATATATGAGTAAAGAGTTAGTCTTATTGTTAGTAGACCTCATTCACGAAGCTGGTCTATAAGGGGTGTTTAAGGAAATTGCCTATAAAATGGTGGTTGAATGGGTATTCACTCTTACCCACCGTACTCTTGACTAGTGGAGGGTCGTTAGCCGAACGGGTAGGATAGAACGGAAACCTTCCATTATAAGTATAATGAGGTACAAAGTAACTAAATGTTTTTCAAATTCCCAAATCATAGTTGCTTTAGGAAAAATGTGAAATTGTATGCTAATCCATGGAATGACACTTTGTACCCTTGCCGAGATGTTAGTGGAGCGTGTGTGGCTAACCGACACACTAATTTGGGTTTGGCATTGGTAGAGAAGGGTGACTCAATGTTTATCATAGATCAATGGAGCGTGTGTGGGTAGCCGACACATTGATTAGGTGATAGTAGCATTGAGTGCACCATGTACATTCGCATGGTTATTCACACCTTATTTGTGATCCTCGGCATCCCAGTCATAAATGAAGGGCATAATCGAGATTAAACATGCCATTGAAAATTTCAATGAATCTCAAAAGATCTAGGTGTTTCAATTCATTTAAAACTTAAATTTTGTTTTTGTTTTTCATGGTGGAAATTGGTAAATCGTCATTTACCTACCTTCAAATATTCTGCAACTAGATTACGACATCCCTCTCCTAGGTTGTAGAGTATTGTATTGGATCCTAGCCTTGATGTTTCATTTGGGTGTTACATCAAGGATTCTAATCAACTCGACTTGAATTTCTCCCGTTTTGTAGATGTATGAATCTAACAATGGTCTTTCCAAATCCCATGGAACAAGTTTTCCAAATGAAAATGATATTCCGCGATATGATCGAGGAACCAGAGATCATGCTTCACTTCCTCCACCTCCTCCAATTATTCTCCTTGACCCACAAGTGCGAATGATTGAAAAGTTCAAGCTTACTCAAGCCCTTTTGGCCAGTAAACACGAAGATGGGAAACCTGTGTCTGCACACGTCTTACAGATGAAGTCACACATTGACATGTTAAGGATGTTGGGTGTTGAGATTTCAGTTGAGTTGGCTGTTGACCGGGTTCTTTAGTCACTTCCTGAATAATATAGTGAGTTCGTTAGAAAATACTATATGATAGAACACAACGTGACCCTAATTGATTTGACCTATTTGCTTATAGCTACTGAATCAACAATGATTTGACGTGCTGACCAAGCAAATTTGTTTGGTGAATCAAACTCCAAAACTTCAATGGACACTGGCAACATTGGAAGTCCAGAAAGGACTAAGTCTGAGATTGTCCTATGTCCTATGCCAAAGAGTCCATTTGCTTTTATTGCCAAGATAAGGGGCATTGGAGACGAAGCTGCCCAAACTACCTGAGAGATCTAAGAGATGGGAGAGTCAAGACGTATGGCTCTACTTTAGGTGAAATCCACCGTCTAACTCTTTTAAGATCCTATTCTAGATTCTTAATACATGATGTGATAAGATTACATTTTGATGTTTTGTAGGATCAAAGAAAAGTGAGGAATATTAAGGGAAGAAGTATGCTGAATCTGATCGTGAAGAAATGGATTTCGATCGCATTGCTTGAAGATCAGATTTTTTAGCTACTACTTTAGAGTTAGAATAGATTGCTTAGAAATTGAAATAGCATAGTTTTCACTTGAATTGTAAGGACAAGTTTTTCCGCAATAAAATAAATTTTGATTTCATCTTATTTATTTATCCTTGCAATGGTATATGTGAAAACGGATGTTATGTATTTCTAATTTTAGCAATGTTGAATTGGATGTGATTCTTGAGTATGTTATTTTTGAAATGTCAAGAATTTACCAAATAGGGAGAGTTTTTCATCGCCCAAGTTTCAATTGGACAGAAATTTGGAATCATGCAACATGCATTGCGTGATGAATGAGAAACTTCATATTTTGAAATTAGACTAAATCTTTGGCATAGTGTCAAGTGAAGGACTAAGAGATCGAGTACACTAGGTTGTACGTTGATCAAGTCCAACAAAAGAGTGATAAAGATATTCGTCATGATTTACTAAAGTTTAGTAAATATGATTATACTTATAAGATTAAGTGTAATTCTGAGTTGGTTGAAAGAGTTTCAATGAATAGCAGAACGAATACAGAAGAATCAAGTAGGCAGAAAGATAAAAGTTTCTCCATTCTAAGAAGAAGGGAGAGTACCTTTTATTGTGTTTTATGATAAGCCTTAATGATTAAAAACCATATCTCAATTGATCCTCTAAGTGAGTCTTAGTACATTTGTATGTCTAAGAAGAGGAATCGAGAATTGTGGAAATGGTTAAATCAGGAAATCAATCATATTTCGTTCCAAAATCAAGTCTTAGAGTCATACTCCAAGATTGTGACTTGAGTGACAAGTCTTAAGAAGGTTTATAACAATCATCAAATTTAGAACTTGGAAAAGTTTTCTTATTCTTGCACATTTGAAGTTGGTACGTTGTGCTGTCTTGGATAAGACAAAGACCAACTAGAACCAATTATGTGAAGTGATAGTCTTGACAAAAACTACACTAACTCTTTAATATTTGTTTTGTCAAGGAATGTTTCTTGAAAAGAGAATCTTATATGTCAAGGAGTCAATGGGAGTCTTAATGGTCTTGAAAGGTTTCAACAACAAATCAAGAGTCAAACCCAGTTGATCATCACTAGCACACGACTTGAGGTTTAAAGCCTATCGTGGATGACATACTCTTTTTCTGTGCCATTCTAGTTAAGTTAATTATGCATGTGAGTTCTATGAGTTCTCATTTGAATGCATAAAGACAAAGCACCTTGGTTAATGAAAGGTACATTGATATGAAAGGGCGAGTTCCTTGGAAGACATGGCGGGCATTCATGTTAACATGAGGCAAGAAATCGAGATTGAGCACGTTCGTTCCATATGAGTTTGGAATTATCGCAAACTTTGGTTTTGGAAAATTCACATGGATAGGAACACATACACTTTAAAATCCAAGTGTCATGAGGTTTCCCTCCTTCATGAAAATGATTGTAAGGAAACGCTTTCACTAAGAGAGATTTTAAGAAGATTGAAATTGTGAAAATTATATTCTCAGATTCGATTATGATTACGACATCCCTCTTCGTAGTTCGAATTGTGAGATTTGGCAATTAGTCTGATCATTTGGGACTTAGTAACATAAGTTCTGAATTTCTTTAGACACACATGTGACCTTTCTAAGGCAAATGTGTATGAGGTTAAGAAGCTTAGATAAAGGCTTCTCAAAGCATCATGAATTTAGAAATATGAACTTAAAGAATTCAATAAACATTGTTTTCTGGAAGTTCAGATGTTTTCTGAATATATGTCAAAGCTAGTGGGAGCATAAGTGTTATGCTTGTATGGTAATAATCATCGTGTTAGTGGGAGCATGACTATTATTTCAAGTATTGCAAGTTAGCAATATTAATTATAGAAAACAAAGATTCACTTTGCCAAGTTGCAGAGGTTGAAAAGTTGTTTTGCTATAATTAAGCGAAATAATATTATACTTCATTTCAAATCTAAAGGCTTAGATTGTGTAATTTTAATCAAATTTAGTCAAATATATATGAGTGTGGTGTTGGAATGGTTCAACATGAGGAAATTATATATATGGAAAGGATAATTGCATTCTCAAAATTTGGTTATGATTACGACATCCCTTTTCATAATCAAAATTGTGAGAACATGGCAATTAGAAATATTATAGCAGAAGACTGGTAAAGTATCATGTCTTCATGTGAGACATTATGAATCGTGTTCCGTATGCTTCGGTAATAGGATCGATTGCATATGCTATAATGTTTGATCATTCTAAAATTTTCCAAATGCTTAGCGCATTAAGAGAGAAAAAGGACTAGAATGGTTGTGGCTAAAATAATTAAACAACTATCAAAGGACGATCTAAGGTTCACCAAGGATTTGTTGCTTGTGAGTAGTTGGAAGTATAGTATTAGATGGACCATGTTGACATTATTTTGAATATATTAGATTCTATTTAGAATGAGTTGTCATATGGCAAATATGGAAATGTTTCCATATTGGGAGTTGGATATTGAAAGTCTATGTCTAGGTTAGAAACCTTTATGCAAGAAGGATGTTCAAAGGAATGTACTTTGAATGTGAGACTTCGCATCTATGGAATTGTCTTGTTACAATTTCCAATAGAATACCTTGGAATTTCATTAGCCGAGTCTTGGTGACTTTTATGTTATCACATTACGAAAGGATCATTACATAAAATGTCAGAATTTAACATATTCTATAAGTGGCAAGTATGTTATGATCTTACACTAATAATAAGAATTGGGAACTGTGAAATGAGTTTCATTGGAAAGGTTTTCAATTGATCTATTTTACAAAGTAAGGATAATAGGTAACATAGTGTGCATGCTCGGAGCATGGGACATCCATTGTTGTAATTCAAGTAATAAGTTGATTATTCGAAACATTAAACAATGAATAATGAGTAGTCAATATGGTGTTTAAATAAAAGGTGTTTTATTTACGCTCAAAAGTTTTGGGGCCATATAAGATTAAGTATTATCATTGTGTTTCATTTTGTATGTTTTAACTTCCAGAATAACTGGGTTATTCGAACCTCCATAGTCAGTCATACGTTGGAAGTAGGTATGAAGGAAGACTGCCATGAATCTGTCTGTAGATTGTCTAAAGTGTTTAGACATAGCATAAGTTTTCTGCGGAGTTCATGAGTGCTTTAATAAGATTAAAGTATTGGATTGAACCCACACTCACTTGAATCACTTCATGGATTTATCACGAGTGATTAGTGAGATGATAACATTGTATATTCTTGAAACCGAGACCTGTGAGTTGTTATTTGCTGGTCGGTTGCACATTGATGATAAGTAAACGCACCAGTAACTTGGTGTTATAAAACTTATTGTTGTGTGTGACTCGATTAGTAGTTGCAAGCGAGCATTTGAGTCAAAGTTTATCCATTCCTTTTACCCAAAGTGGGATAAAAGCGATATCTGTGGGCCCCTCGATGATTTAGTGACGACAGCCTAAGCGCTTGGCCAAGTCGGGACTAAGTTGATGTGTGCAATTGTAGTCTGTTGTCAGTCGTCATAAATCAGATGTCAGGAAACAATACATAGACAGAGAGAATGATTTAAATCCATGTCTCGTGTCTATACGATATCTTGAGAATGGAGGAATATATAATCCCTTATCAAAAGGACACGCATATCTGATAAGATCAGAGTTGACAACGACTTTTGAAAGCTACGATTTCTGATCAGGTTCTGAAGTTATGCAAAATAGTTAATAGACTTATCCAAGTGGGAGTCTGTTGGATTAGTGTCTAAGTCCATAACTATTTTTGTATGTACTTGACCCGATTATGAGCATGGTCCTTTTGGGATGCCTTCACCATAGCAATATGTAGGATGAATTAAGGAGAGAAAGGTTTAATTATGATTTATTAATATATTATGAGAATAATGTAATAAAGGAGAAATCATATTGTATAATTAATATTAGTCAAGAATTAATAAAGAATTAATTTTGTGACTCAAAGAGATTAATTAAACTTAGGGGACTAGAATTGTAATTATAAGATAATTGCAATTGGGCTATGGATCACCTTGGAATAATAGGTTGGACGAATTCTATTGCGAAGCCCATTAGAAATCGTCCAAGGCATGTTCCAGAAGGGGTCCATGGGCTGCTTAGGGCTTAAGCAGTCAAATTAAGGTTTCCTTGTTAGATAACCCTAATTGCCTACCTATTTAAAGACCCATTGAGACCCAAAAACGTGGCTAAGTGTTCCTTTAGGGTTTCCAGCCATTTTTGGTGCCTCCTCTCTCCTCCCTCTTCATCCAAGTTGCTTAGTGGTGTTTGTGACTCCATTAGAGGTGCAACACTTGAGGCACTAAGCTTTCTGAAGCCAATCAAAGAAAGGGTTGATTGTTATTGCTATATAACAATTAAAGGGAAGATCTAAACCCTAATTTCATTTATAGTTTATTAGATCTAGGATTTATGGCTTTGGATATCAATTGCATGTTCATTAGACAAACTAGATCCAAAGCTATTAGGGTTTGCATGTACACCATAGGATTGATGTATTGCTCAAAACCCATCAGTGTTGTGATTCCACTTGAGGCTTCCACACTATTGGGGCTAAGATCTTAAGGCTAGATACATCAAGACTTTAATCTCCACCATAAGGTATCTTATCTTAACTAGATTCTTGTGTGGTATATGATAATTGTATGCTAGTTATAGATTTAATACCTTGGAAACACCATTACATGTATAATTAATGAAAAAATAGATCCAAGGTATTTAGGGTTGCATGAACACCTTAGGAGTGTTAGAATGCTCAAAACCCTTCAGCGGTATCAGAGCCTACGACTGTTTTTAATTATACTTGTTGCAACTCATTTTTCAAAGCCAAGAATCTGCCTAAACATGAAACTCGACGAGTTCTGGCCAAAAACTCTGCAATTGCATGTGTTAAAGCATGAACTCGACGAGTTTGTCTCCCAGAATGCGTATTTTCGAGTTTCTTGGCTGGAATTGGACTAGGAACATTACCATAAACTATTTTTGAACCTATAAAGCTCTTTTTGATGTGGTAATTATCATTCGAATCCAATTCACAATATAATTGTCAAAAGTTTCATGTTTTGTATTAGTTTAATGATTAGGTTAATTACATGAAAATTGTTTGATTTGAATTGTCTTGTTCATATGAGTTTAATCAAGATTATGAATATTGCTAGATATGTTTGTGATAATTATTTTCAATCCAAATTAATCTAAAAGTTATTCATAATATGTTTTTTTGTAACTTGTCCTCAAGTTATATGAAAATTCTCATTAAAAAGCTATTAAAACCATAGGTTAAGAAACTTGAAGAGTCTTTTCTTCATAAATAGTTTTATGAACTCCATAACTTGTCCTCAAGTTATGGATGTTCAAGAGTTTCTTCATTAAATGTTTTAAAACCCAATATTAAACTAAAAGTATAATGATAAACCCTAAGTAACTAAACACTTATAAATTCCAAATCTTAGTTACTTAGGAAAATTTGAGTTTGGTGATAACCCATGAAATTACACTTTGCACCCTTGTTAAGTCGTTAGTGGAGCGTGTGTGGTTAACCGGCACACTAACATGGAACTTACAATGTGTGGCAAAGGGTGACTTAAGTTTTATCATAGATCGGTGGAGCGCGTGTGGTTAACTGGCACATCGATTGGGTGATAAAATTAAGGGTACCAAGTCAATTTGTATGGTTATTCACACCTTGTTTGTGATCCTCAGCATCCCAGTCACAAACTTGAGAGGGTATAATCGAGATTCAAACATGCCACTGAAAGTTTAATGAATCTTAAAAGATCTAGGAGTTTCAAATCCAATTAAAACTTAATAATTTATTTTGTTATTCATGGTGGAAATTGGTAAATCGTCATTTACCTACCTTCAAATATTTTGTAGCTTGGATTACGTCATCCCTCTTCCAAGTTATAAAATAGTTTGTTGGGTCCTAGCCTTAATATTTCTTATTGGGTGTTATGTTAAGGACCTAAATCAACTAGAACTTGAACTTCTCCCTCATAGATGTCTAAGTTCAGACAACTATGGTCTTCCTCATCCTTTTGGATAGAGCTTTCCTAAAGAAGATGATATCCCAAATGGCAATCAGTGTGAAAGATCAATCCCTTTGTTGTGCATTAATAGGACTGGACATCATACTTCACTTCCTCCACCTCCTCCAATAATTCTCCCTGACCCACAAGTTCAAGGTCACTCAATCCCTATTTGTCTAGGAAAGTCTATATGTGCTTACATCTTGGAGATCAAGTCACATATTGGCAAGCCGGGAGAGTTGGGTGTCAATGTCTTAAGGAAGTTGACTGTTGATTGGGTTCGTCAATCACTTCCCAAGTCATATAGTGAGTTCTTTCAGGACTGCTATATGACAGACCATGACATGACCCTTAATGATCTTACATATTTGCTCGATGCTAATGAATCAAAAATCATTTGGACCAATGGTAAAGCAAATTTGATTGGAAGATCTACTTCCCATGCTTCCATGGACATTGGTAATGGTAACACTGAAAGTGCAGAAAAGATTTCTCTTTCCAATGGAAAGGGTCGGCCATGGTCAAGTCATTTGACCTAATGGTAAAGAGAAAGGCTAAGTCTGAGATAGGCTCGTGTACCATTTCCAAAGAGTCCATATGTTTCTATTTCCAAGAGAAGGGACATTGGTTGTGAAGCTGCCCAATTTACCTGAAAGATCATAAGGATGGTAAAGTCAAAAAGTTTGACTCTACTTCAGGTAAAGTCCATTATCTAACTCTATGAAGTCTCTTTTGGAGATTCTTAATACATGATGTAATATAATTACATTTTGATGTTTTGGAAGAATCAAAGGAAAAAAGAGGTATACTGATTCTGATCGCGAAGATGGATTTCAATCGCTTGGTTCGGTGATCAGAATTTTGAGCTGCTGCTTAATGAATTATGATAGATTGCTTAGGAATAGATAACATGTTTTTCATATGTATTTGCATTGTAAGGATAAGTTTTTCCGCATATTTTAAAATAAAAGAAAAGTTTTGATTTTATTTATTTTAAGTATCCTTACAATGGCATTTGTGAAAAATTGTTGTTTATATGATTTCATTTGATAGCAATATTGGAAAACAGATTTGATTCTTTCATTTGTGGTAGTGTCATAATTTACCAAATAAGGAAAGATTCTCATCACCCAAGTTTCAGTTGGATAGAAACTTAGAATCATGCAACTTGTATTGTATGATGAATGAGGATTTTCATCATTTGTAAATAAAGACTAATTCCTTGTTCATATGTACATGTGAGTCAAGTGAAGGACTAAAGGATCGGATACATTAGGTTGTACGTTGGTCAGGTCCACCACAAAGGCTAATAAGGTTATTCATTATGATTTGCTAAAGTTTAGTAAATATGGTTATTCTTACAAGTTGAAGTGTAATTCTGAAACATTGGAAAGGTTTCAATGATTGGCAGAATGAATAAGAAGAATCAAATTAGGCAGAAAGATAAAAGTTTCTCCAATCTAAAAAGATGGGAGAGTACTTGAGTATCTTGTTTTACGATTATCTTAGTGATTGTAAAACCTTATCACAATTGATCCTCTAAAGACACCTTAGTTTATTTGTTTGGCTAAGGAGAGGAATCATGAATTGTTGAAATGGTTAAATCAAAAGATAAATCATACTTCGTTCCAAAATCAAGTCATAGAGTTATAATCTAAGATTGTAACTTGAGTGACATAATTTAAAAAAAGGGTTTATAACACTTATCAAATGTAGAGTAACATGTTTCCTACTCTTGTACATTTGAAATTGGTAAGTTGTGATGTTTTGGATAAAATAGAGACCAACTAAGACCAATTGTGAGAAGTGTTTATCTTGATAAGAATCCACACTAACTCTTGAATATTTTTTTTTTCAAGGAATGGTTCTTGATAAGAGAATCTCATATGTCAAGAGGACAGTGGGAGTCTTCAAGATCTTGGAAAAGTTTCAAGAACCAATCAAGAGTAAAACCTATTGTTTAATTACTAGCACACAACTTGAGGTTTGTAACCCTTTGTGTTGACATATTTTTGTTTCTGTGCCCATTCCAATTTAAGTTGACTATGACTGTGAGTTATATAAGTTCTCAATTGTTTGCATAACAACCTGGAAGCAATGGTAGGCACTTGTGCTGCCGGGTGGCAAGAAAATGAGATTTGGCAAGTTCAGTCCATATGAGTTTGGATTTGTCACTAACCTTGTCTTGTGATTATGATTATGACAAATTCACATGGATAGGAACAAATACACCATAAAATCTAAGTGTCATAAGGTTTCTCCCCAATTCATGAAAATGATAGTGAGGAAACCCTTTCACTAAGTAGACAACAATTGTGATATTTGCATTCTCAAATTCATTAGTGGAGCGCGTGTGGTTAACCGACACACTAAAATGGACTTGTGAGAATGGCAAAAGGTCTAAACATTATGATTACGGCCTCCCTCTTCATAATTGTTTAGACACACATGTGAGCTATCTAAGGAAAGGTGTATGATTTTGATAAAGTCTTGTCAAAGCATCTCGTATCAGAAAACTGAACTTTCGTAAGAAAGTCAATAAAGTATTGATTTCTAGAAGTCCAGCTGATTTATGGGTACATGTCAAAGCTAATGGGAGCATAAAGTGTTATGCTAGTTAAATTATAGTTATCATGTTAGTGGGAGCATGATTATTATGTTTACTGTTGCAAGTTAGCAATGTTAATTATAGAAAACAAAAGTTTCAATTCACGTTGAAAAGTTGTTTTGCTATAATTAAAGGAGAGGCTTTTATACTTCATTCCAATTCTACAAGCTTAGATTGAGATTTTAATCAACTTTAGTCAAGGATATATATGAATGTTATGTTGGAATGGTTCAACATAAGGAAATTCTATATATGTTGCGTTCTTAAAATTTGATTATGATTACGACATCCCTCTTCATAGTTCGAATTGTAAGAACATGGCAAATAAATTTTTTTATAACATGAATCATTTCCCACATGCTTCAGGTATAGGATCGAGTATATCCATTCTAAATTTTCCAAATGCTTAGCGCATTAAGGGGGAAAAAGGAATAGAACTGGATATGACTAAAATGATTAAGCAATTGCTGAGGACAATCTGAGGTTTACCAAAGATTGGTTGCTCATGCGCAATTGGAAGTATAATGTAAGCTTTGGAAAGGACCATATTGACATATTTTTAAAAGAGGCAACTCTTGTTTAGAAGTGATAGTCAAAATGGTAATATGGAATTGTTTTCATAGGTGGAAGTTATTCTCTGAATCTGTGTAAGATTAGAAAACTTAATGCAAAGAAGGATGTTCAAAGGAATGGACTTTGAATATGAGACTTCGTTTCCATGGATTTGATCTCCATTGGAATACTTTGTAATGTCTGTTGCCAAGTCTTTGTGACTTTTTTGCATAGTCATTACTAAAGCATCATTGCATATAAGTGTAGAATCTAACATATTACAGTAAATGGCAAGAGTTTGGAATTCTTACATTTACAAAAGTGATTGGGATTGTGAAATGAGCATCATTGGAGTCATGTTCAATTGATCTATTTTTTGGGTCAAAAATATGGTTTATACTTTACTTTTCTAGGAAAATGTATTTTTCAATTTTGTATTGTATGTTTACGGCCGTAAACCTGTTCACGGACCATGTGCCATATATAAATAGATTTAATGGGTGAGGAGTGTAAGCAAGCTAGAGAGAAGAGAGGAGCTTAAGTGTGTGAAACTTAAGGTGTATTCTAGAGAGAAAAAGTGAATCTTGTGTAAGGAACTTCAATCATATTCATCAATACATTCAAGATTCAAGTTATTCTTCTTCTTCTCCATCTTCTTTTATTTGATCTGACATCATCCAATTGATTGGGTTTCCGCACCATCTGTAACATCCCGAAATATCAAGAGTAGAGTCGAAGGGCTAAAAGAGTAAGTTGTGAAAGAGTGACTCGGCGAGTCTATGGATGGACTCAGCGAGTAGAGTCGCGACTGGGTCGCGTGCTAAGTAGCCGACTCGGTGAGTCAGTGAGGAGGACTCGCCGAGTAGGCGCTGATTGGAGAAAACCCTAATTCTCGGGGTTGAGCCCTATATAAAGAACATTATGTCTTACTCCCAGCCTCCTTATCACCCCTTGAGCCCCAGAAAACCCTAAATCGCGGTGAAGCACCATTGTTGAGTGGATTGGAGCTTGGAGAAGTAATTGTTAAAGGAATTTTGGGAGATTGAAGGCTTGGAGCAAGGGGCTTTGCTTGGATTCGAATTACATTGCAGACAGGGCATCTCTTGGAGGTAATATCTCGTTCTTGGGCTGTTGTTATGTTGTTTCTTCATTTTGGGGTTTGTGGGAACTTGTCTATGGATGGAATGGGAAGTCTTGAGGTTAGATCTGAGGTTGCTACCTCAGATCTGGAAGGGAGAAGAATCAGAGAGCATGAAAGTCCCTGTGTTGGAGTGTTTAGTGAAGCTTTCATGTCCCAAACCCTAGCCCAACGTTCAAATGGCATAGATCTCTTTGGATTCACGTAAAGTTTGCCACTTTACGTGATGGATGAGTGGTAGGAGGCTAGATCTATGTTTTGGAGCAATTGCATGGCCTGGAATGCTTCTGAATGGTTTCAGACCGGTGGTACTCGGCGAGTCACATGGGTGTACTCGATGAGTTACTTGAAGATGAGCTGGGACTCGGCGAGTTAGAAGAACAACTCGGCGAGTTGGATGAAGATGGCCTGGAACTCGGCTAGTTGTATGAACAACTCGGCGAGTAGGTTGATGATAGTCTTAGACTCGGCGAGTCTGTTCTTGGACTCGACGAGTCTTGTCGAAGAGTCCCGATATTCCCTGGTTGAGTCGAGAATCGGTGAGTCAAGGGATGACTCGGTGAGTTGTGTGCGAGTGGGCTCAGAGTTGTTGGACTCGGCGAGTCTCGGAGTGACTCGGCGAGTTAGATCGCAGATTGAGTGAAGTTCTGATTATAGGAACTCGGCGAGTCATAGGGTTGACTCGGCGAGTAGGGTCAGTCAGGAGTTGACTTTGACTGAGGAATTTGATTTTGACCAAGGGTTGACCGTTGACTTTTAGGGTTTGGTCAGCGATGTGGCCTTTGGGCCAAGAGAGGGGTAAAATAGTCTTTTACACTTAAGAGGGTGCATTGAGAGGATTGATTCTAGTCTCGAGAGTTATAGTCATGAGAGTTTTGCCTTACGTGTTAGGTGGTGGCGAGTTCGAGATTCAAGTATGGAGATATCTGCTTTCTGCTTGCCAGGTGAGTTTTCTCACTATACTTTACCTTGAGTAGGTAACCAGAGTTATGTGACAGAGTATTTGTATGCTATGTATGTTATGTGTTATACTGCATTATTTCTATGTGATTTATGCTGTGCATGTTTGCAGAGTTGGAACCGAAGGGTTCCTAGAGTTAGAACCGGAAGGTTCACAGAGTTAGAACCTGAGGGTTCACAGAGTTTGGGTGCACGGACCCATAGAGTTATAGCCTCGAGTGGCTTATATGTTTTATGTGTGTGGTATTTTGAGGAACTCACTAAGCTTCGTGCTTACAGTGTTTTGTGTTATGTTGTTTTCAGGTTTCTTTCAGTATCACGGGACGGCACCGGCTTGATTGTACACACCAGAGAAAGAGTCATATTTTGGAGGATCCTGGTTTTCTATGCAAGTGAAAATGAAGCTATGTTTTGTAATTCAATTATGAATGAGATTTTAAACAAGTGTTCTAAGAATAAAATGATTATTTTAAATGAAAATTTTGTCTTGAAATTTACGGTGTAACAAGTTGGTATCAGAGCCTTGGTTTGAGGGATTCGGATGCGCCTTCGGGTAATTCTGGACTCAAACTGAGGAAGTAAGAAAATTTTTCAAAGAAATAATTTTCTAAAGCGAATAAGAGTTCAAAGAGAAAACGAGAAAGAGCAGTGTGTACAATCAGCCAGAGCCCGAACGGTGATTTCCCAAAATACCCTTATTTTTGTGTTATGAGATATTTATGATGCACTTTATGAGATATTATTGCATGCTAGAGATAGGATAGGTATTCCATATATTAGGACTAGAGTGGCCTGATTTGTGATGCCTTAGCCTAGGAATTTCTGTGATATGCGATGTGCTTTTAAGTATGTGATGAGTGAGAATATTTGATTGGAATCCTTTAAGGGATTTGAGTAGAGGAGTAATCTAGGAGAGATACCTAGATGAGTACTATGGTACTTGGAGAAAGAATAGTTAGAGCCCGCGAGGGGAAGAGTTGCAGAGTTCGGTGGTACTTCCGAGGAGGAGCAGAGCAAGCGGAGTTATCACCCAGAGTGAGTCATATATATTCTTCGATGCTCTAATGCTGCTTGCTTTGTGCTTTGTGGAACTCTCGATGATGGGAATCAGCTACCAAGCGAATATGACGATATTCAGGAGGTAGATGGCTGGCATCATTAGGAGCTCTTCAGCAGCTGATGGCAAAGAAGTGTGGGAATCTGGGGAGAGCCTAGGGAGTAACCTTAGCTAGATGAGTGCACTGGCAGGGTAGAGAATTTCGCTAGAGAGCGAGCGCGCGACGGAATTGGTGATCTAGAAGGTCGAGCAGCTACTTAGGAGCTCCGGGATAGTCCGTGTGGAAAGTATGGGTAGATGTGGCAGGTAGTATGGGCCCGTACTACTGAAAGCAGAGGACCCATACTTGATACAGGGAGTATTCTAAAGATTCTAATGAGTGTATTGAGGAGTGATGTTATGGTTCGAGTACCATACATCGGAGCAGATTGAGGAGTGATGTTATGGTTCGAGTACCATACATTGGAGCGGATTGAGGAGTGATGTTATGGTTGAGTACCATACATCAGAGCAGATTGAGGAGTGATGTTATGGTTCGAGTATCATACATCGGAGCAGATGGAGGAGTGATGCTATGGTTCGGGTACCATACACCGGAGCATATTGAGAAGAGATGTCATGGGATGAGTACCATGGTTTGTAGTGAATGATGCTTGTGATTCTCTTGTTATCCGGTCACGATTGATGAGGTAGAGATTGGACGATATGGGTTTTAGGCCTGTAGGCCATGATTGAGTTTGGAGAGGCGTCCCTCGAGAGGGGAGTCGAGTGCCTTTCAGAGTATTTTGGTAAGGAGTTAGAGGGAGAGGAGAATTTTGGTCTGAGTTGAGCAATCAGTCGATAGAGGAGAGGTCACCTTCTATGTGGGTGGTGCTATTTATGTTCGTGTGCGAAACATGAGAGGCCTGATGTTTTAGTTTTGGGTTTGGGGGTAAAATCTGCAGGTCGTTATTGGTGATGATTTCTCCCAGAGTATCAGGTAGCATGTGTGCCGCGAGGTAGTGATTTATCATGAGCAGATAGTCAGTTGGGATTGAGATAGTCGAGTACCACACTACACCTATATGAGTATAGTAGGATGTATTGTAGTGGTATCAGTGGGGAGTTCAGTCGAGTTTAGCAGTGCATAGAGTTTTCTATCCATGTTGGGTGTTGAATATGGGAGTGGATCCCTGTTCTTGGGATGATCCCGGTGTTGGAGCGATGTTTGATGAGTTGAGGTGAGGGATACGATGATTTTGTGGTTCGGTCTATGAGCCAGGGATGTTATCGAGCAGTTGAGTTGTTTGGTGCTAGATTGGTACGAGATTTGGAACGACTAGAGACAGTCATGGCGAGAAGTTCTTGAGGAGTTCATCTGAGGATCAGAGTTATGAGATCGATTAATTTCCTTAAAGGGGATTATCGGGTGTTGCGTAGCACTTTCCAGGGGCAGGTGCATTATTGCTGGTGGAAATAGTTCGTAAGGTTGTTGATGTGTCAGATAGTGATGGTTCGAACCCTAAGTGGGGGAGAACCGGGTGGTTTATTGAGAGAACCAGAGATTTGTGCAAGAGCGGTTAGGGGTCGGATGCAGAACCTACGGCTTGAATCCATGAGATCAGGGTCATTGGTGATTAAGGAAAGGTGCAGGGCGAGATAATGCATGTGATATATGTCTAAGAGAAGGATGGGTGTCTCCATGGCGGGTGGTCAATGATCAGGAATCTGATGGTGGTCAAAGTCGTCTCGAGTGGAAGGCTCGTAATGATGGTATGGGCAGTTGAGAACTTCTGGGTAGCCGATTATCGAGTAGCCAATTCCCGGGCTAGGATGTGTATTCTTGCTTGAATTTTGAGCAGTAGTGGAAAGGGTTTCGGAGGATCATCAGTGTGTTCTGAAGGGTTAGCGCCTTCCTTGTATTCCAATTGAGTGTTTGGATGCACTGAAGTTGCGCATCGTGTGATATCAGGAATTAGTATGGGATTTAGAGGAAATGTATTGTCGTGAGTGTATGGTATTGGGAGTAAGGGAATCAGTGGTTGTGGCAGGATCTTGTGATGTTCTGTTGGGATATTCCGAGGTATCCGGGTATGATACCTTATTTCGGAGTTACTCGTAAATCTTGAGTTGAACGATTTGTGGTGTATCAGGTATCTACGGATCTAGTGGGAGCCCTTCGAGTATGGGCATCCAGGGAGATTATTAAGAGAGTGGATCTTCGCAAGGGTGAGCATTTTGATATGTCGATTGATTCCAGAGTCTGGAATCTGTATTCGAGTCGAGTATGGGTAGCTGCCTGTGATAGTCTGTGGAGCATGAGCTAGTAGAGTTAGAGGGTGTTGTGATACTGCACGGAGCCGTAGTACTCACTAGTCAGAGGGTGATGTGATACCGCGGGGAGCCGTAGTACTCACTAGTTAGAGAGTGTTGTGATACTGCGGGGACCCGTAGTACTCACTAGTCAGAGGGTGTTGTGATACTGCGGGGAGCCGTAGTACTCACTAGTCAGAGAGTGTTGTGATACTGCGGGGAGCCGTAGTACTCACTAGTTAGAGGGTGTTGTGATACTGCGGGGAGCCGTAGTACTCACTAGATGGCAAGAGAATGTGATGATGGAATGATCTCCGATCAGTGTATGATGTGGAAAAGTTTTGGGCTTGAGTATCCCTAGTATTGAGTTCTGGAGCCTGGGTGTTGAACCAGGGGCGAGACTGGGGTCACCGTCTCTGTCGGGAGATGCGGCGAGATGCGCAAGGGATATGCGCAGCAGAAACCAGAGATCAAAGTTGAGACGATCCGTGGTTGGACTGTATTTTCTTGCATGAGGAAAAGAGAATTTTGTGACTTGCGTGTCCCTGGGCCGGGATAGTGGTCACGAGGAGGAAGTTAGTGGGTTATTTGGATCATGATATGGGTGACCTTTGGAGGCTCAGCTGTGGAGTCAAAAGCTGACCTGGTGCTCAGTCTCGGAGAGAGATATGAGAAATGAGCTAGAGCTTATCATGATGATGTCTGAGGACACTTCAGAGCGAGCGAGCGGTTCAGACGCTCGAAGACATGCTTCGGGCATGTGTATTAGACCTCGGAGGGAGTTGCGGCACGTATTTATCTTTGGTTGAGCTATCCTATATCAACAGCCATCTTTAGTGCATTGGTATGCCACCCTTTGAGCTGTTGTGTGGGAGGAGGTGTCGGACCCTCATTTGTTGGGGAGAGGTAGCGCATGGACCCGAGGGCCCTTGCGAGCAGATCTAGAGCATGTGTGATACATGGAGTAGTGGCAAGGTTGGCTAGTGGTTTCCCTGGGTAAGGGAAAAGAAAGGTATGTAACCCCCCGGTGGGGGGGGAGTGTTGGTTCACGGAAGTGAAAGAGTAGTGAGAGTGGATCATTTGGAGTATGGTGGATGAACACTGTGTCTGTGACAGTGGTGTGGAATGACATCATGTTGGGATGTCTGTTGAGGACGCGGAAGGGGTTCGGCGGGTGTAGAGCCAAGAGTCTCAGGATGAATGCAGGGAGGGAGTCTGGGACTCCCAGCTTGATTCTGATCAGGGTATTGGATATGTACTAGTGGTTCATCCTGGGGGGATGTTGGAGGATATCATCAGTGCATCGGGTTTTTCCCAACCCGAGGGTACTGGGCAAGTTCAGCATGCGTATGTGATTGCAAGAGGAGAACTCGTGGGAGTTGCTCTGAGATTGAAGAGTGGGTCTTTCTGTCAGCACGGAATGGATAGAGTGGGATTCGGATCGGGGATCCGATGGTTCATGGATTTCTAGCCCTTATGGGTCGAGTGATTGTTGAGTATGATTATCAGAGGGTACAGCCGGTGCCCGGTTTGAGACGGTGGTCAGGACACCTTAAGGAAATGGAAAGTGAGTTCGAGTTCGATGGTTATGCTTTGGGGAACCTGGTCCAGTTAGGGCCAGGTGGCGCGCCGTGGGAGTATTTTGGAGTCGAGTTGCCATAGGCTTCGAGGACGAAGCCTAATTTAAGTGGGGGAGAATTGTAACATCCCGAAATATCAAGAGTAGAGTTGAAGGGCTGAAAGAGTAACTTGTGAAAGAGTGACTCGGCGAGTAGAGTCGCGACTGGGTCGCATGCTAAGTAGCCGACTCGGCGAGTCAGTGAGGAGGACTCGGCGAGTAGGCGCTGATTGGAGAAAACCCTAATTCTCGGGGTTGAGCCCTATATAAAGAACATTATGTCTTACTCCCAGCCTCCTTATCACCCCTTGAGCCCCAGAAAACCCTAAATCGCGGTGAAGCACCATTGTTGAGTGGATTGGCGCTTGGAGAAGTAATTGTTGAAGGAATTTTGGGAGACTGAAGGCTTGGAGCAAGGGGCTTTGCTTGGATTCGAATTACATTGCAGATGGGGCATCTCTTGGAGGTAATATCTCGTTCTTGGGCTGTTGTTATGTTGTTTCTTCATTTTGGGGTTTGTGGGAACTTGTCTATGGATGGAATGGGAAGTCTAGAGGTTAGATCTGAGGTTGCTACCTCAGATCTGGAAGGGAGAAGAATCAAAGAGCATGAAAGTCCCTGTGTTGGAGTGTTTAGTGAAGCTTTCATGTCCAAAACCCTAGCCTAATGTTCAAATGGCATAAATCTCTTTGGATTCACGTAAAGTTTGCCACTTTACGTGATGGATGAGTGGTAGGAGGCTAGATCTATGTTTTGGAGCATATGCATGGCCTGGAATGCTTCTGAATGGTTTCAGACCGGTGGTACTGGGCGAGTCACATGGGTGTACTCGACGAGTTGCTTGAAGATGAGCTGGGACTCGGCGAGTTAGAAGAACAACTCGGCGAGTTGGATGAAGATGGCCTGGAACTCGGCGAGTTGTATGAACAACTCGGCGAGTAGGTTGATGATAGTCTTAGACTCGGCGAGTCTGTTCTTGGACTCGGCGAGTCTTGTCGAACAGTCCCGATATTCCCTGGTTGAGTCGAGAATCGGTGAGTCAAGGGATGACTCGGTGAGTTGTGTGTGAGTGGGCTCAGAGTTGTTGGACTCGTTGAGTCTCGGAGTGACTCGGCGAGTTAGGTCGTGGATTGAGTGAAGTTCTGATTATAGGAACTCGGCGAGTCATAGGGTTGACTCGGCGAGTAGGGTCAGTCAGGGGTTGACTTTGACTGAGGACTTTGATTTTGAGCAAGGGTTGACCGTTGACTTTTAGGGTTTGGTCAGCGATGTGGCCTTTGGGCCAAGAGAGGGGTAAAATAGTCTTTTACCCTTAAGATGTTGCATTGAGAGGATTGATTCTAGTCTTGAGAGTTTGGGTGCACGAACCCATAGAGTTATAGCCTGAGGGTTCACAGAGTTTGGGTGCACGGACTCATAGAGTTATAGCCTCGAGTGGCTTATATGTGTTATGTGTGTGGTATTTTGGGGAACTCACTAAACTTCGTGCTTACAGTGTTTTGTGTTATGTTGTTTTCAGGTTTCTTTCAGTATCACGGGACGGCACCGGCTTGATTGTACACACCAGAGAAAGAGTCATATTTTGGAGGATCCTGGTTTTCTATGCAAGTGAAAATGAAGCTATGTTTTGTAATTCAATTATGAATGAGATTTTAAACAAGTGTTCTAAGAATAAAATGATTATTTTTAATGAAAATTTTGTCTTGAAATTTACGGTGTAACACCATCAATTGGATCTGATTGATACACAAGCCGATTGGGGACTTACAATTGGTATCGGAGCTTGGATAGTATCAGTCAATTTGTCAGATCTTGAGCTTATTTGATCTTATTTTTGAAGGATTCTTGTATTTTTGGATAGATCTCTGAAAATTAGGGGGGGGGGGGTGTTTATTCTTCGAGTTTTTCATAATAAACGGTTTTTTATCGAGTTTTTGAGCAAAAAGGGGCAAAAAAAAACGTTGTTTTTGGTCGTAACCAGCGAGGGTGTGGCGGCGTGTACGGCCATCAGCTAGGGTTTCTGTAGCGACCCGTCTCTGGTATGTTGCTTCCATGGCTTTTATTTAGAAGTCTTCATGAGGGACTCGGCGAGTCTATAGCCTGACTCGTCGATTAGGGACGGGATTTCGAGCACGTGTTAGTCGGCGACTCGGCGAGTCCATATTCGGGACTCGGCGAGTCTGCCTGCCAGGAAGAAACCCTAAATCCCTGGGTTTGCACTCTATTTAAACCACCTTATGAGCCCCAAACTCGTCCCCTTCACCCTCAGAGCATCATTTAGCAAACCCTAACCATTTCCTTGGGTATTTGAGCATTTCTTGTGTGAATCTTGAAGTTTTAAAGAGAAGAAGGAGGCTAGATCCAAAGGAGAAGAAGAAGATCCAAGGTCTTGCACCCATTTCAGAGTTTATTGAGGTATTAATCGAATTCCTTCTGTTTTTATGATTGATTTCTCTTTCATAGGCATATTTAGCCTCTTTTATCCATTCCTTAGCTTGTTCATAGTAGAGAGATCACATTAGATTGATTAGCCTTCGGATCTAGCCATGTTTCAGTTCCAAAATCGAAGATCTATCACCTTTATAGAGCCATTTTGCATGATAGCCCTAGATCTACTCTTCTAAGTGCCTTTTTAGCCTTTATATCCTTTTTCATGCATATGTACACGTAAAGTTGGAAACTTTACGTGGTAAATCAGCCTTAGAAACTCAGATCTATAAATTGTATGCGGTGGTTTTGAGCAGAATCGAGTTTTTAGTAACTGCATGCATGTGACTCGGCGAGTCAGGTCGCGAGTCCCAAATCTTTCCCCTTTGAGTGATTCCGAGTGGGGACCAGTGAGCAGTAGGATGGACTCAGTGAGTCGGAGGTTAGACTCAGTAATGAAGGGACTCGACGAGTTGTTCATACAACTCGGCGAGTCCAAGGCAATCTTCTTAGCTCGAAGAACAACTCGTCGAGTTGTTCATATAACTCGGCGAGTCGGATGCAGATTGCCTGAGTTCTTGAATCGAGAGGGTACTCGTCGAGTCGATGCCATACTCAACGAGTAGCCATGAGTAGGGTTGAGAAGTGAGAATAGGGACTCGGCGAGTTGACGGCCCAACTCGGCGAGTCAGGTCAACTGTAGGTTGACTTTGACCGGGAGAGTTGACTTTGACCAGTGGTAAAAGAGTCATTTTACCCCAATGCAGTGATTAGCATTTGATTGAGTGTGTTTATGGATTTATAGCCGGGGAGATACCGGAGCAGCAGCAGTTACCTTCCAGAGCCATACACACAGTAGCCAGTTCACGAGGTGAGTTTCCTTCTAGTAGGAACGGGTCTAAGGCCACAATGCCGGCTCGTTCAGTTAGCAGTAGTTTCCGGACTTCGGTCCGATGCAGTAGTTAGTATGTTTGATGCCTTCATGGCTCAGACAGGATTTATGTGTTATGTGTATGTGTTCCGGGCAACGACCCGATGCAGTATATGTGTTTATGCTAGTTGATATGTTATGCTATGTTGTGTTCAGTTAGTCCGGACTTCGGTCCGATGCAGGGGACGGGGTCCCAGTCAGTTTCGGACTTCGGTCCGATGTAGGGGACGGGGTCCCAGTCAGTTTCGGACTTCGGTTCGAT
The DNA here is from genome assembly GCF_002870075.4 of Lactuca sativa. NCBI lineage: Eukaryota > Viridiplantae > Streptophyta > Magnoliopsida > Asterales > Asteraceae > Lactuca > Lactuca sativa. The sequence continues at coordinate 67,333,276 of NC_056627.2, read as the reverse complement.
GCAGGGGACGGGGTCCCAGTTAGTTAGTCTGGACTTCAATCCGATGCCGGGACGAGGTCCCAGTGAGTTCCCGGACTTCGGTCTGATGCAGTGGGCAAGCCCAATATGTGTTTTATATGTTGTATGGTATGTGGTACTTTGGGGGAACTCACTAAGCTTCATGCTTACAGTTTTAGTTTTTGGTTTCAGGTACTTCCGCAAGCAAAGGGTAGAGCTCGGGATGATGGCATCACACACACCACAGCTTCAGTTTTTGTCATGGGAGTTGATTCAGTTTCTTTGATATGATTTGATATAGTTGTGATACAGTTTTTCTCACAGTATTTTATTATGATTTTGAAACACGCAACGTATGGTTTTATTATGTGATACTTAGTTTCATGGTTTTTGTTATATTAAAATGAAATTTTTGGGTCGTATTTTCGGGTTGTTACAGTTTCCGAGGAGTTTGCAGCCCTGAGAAGTTTACGACCAGAGTTTGTGGTCCGAGATTATGATCCTCAGAGTTTACCGCTCGCACGTGTACGGCTCGGTTTGTGGCCAGCCTCGTACGTGTACAACTCGACGTTTCCGGTTCACTTTGTGTTCTCGGCCAATAGACGTCCTTGCATCTCGTCCTCGCTTCACAGCTGTGTTCGCTAGCAGCATCCTCGCACACGCTTCACAAAAAATAGGAAACGCTTTGGAGTTGCCAGGGATCAACCCCGGGTCCCCAGGTTCAGCAAGGCGCCTAACCAGTTGATCTGGCTTGCTAGACGCTACAAGCCTTCGAAATTTAAATGAAATATTAATCTTTCGCGTCCCTTATTTCACATTTTTTACACTTTTAACCCCAAAATTCAATTTCTTTCATTTTAAAATTACATTTTTAACCAAAAATTTAATTTTTAATTTTTGACTTTTAATTTTGACTTTTGACCTTAAATTTTGTCTTTGACTTCCAAGTTTAACCTTTGACTTTAAAACTTTGACTTTTTCGTTTAACTTTTAAGTTTTCAAATTTAGCTTTTCGGTCTGACTTTTTAGTTCGACTCTTTAAATTTGACTTTTAATGGCTTTTGAGGTCTACGAGGGACATGAAGACATGAAAGAGAGCCGTCAGGATATGTTAAGACAAAATTTCAACATGTTCAATTATATCTCTGGAGAAACCCTGGAAGCTCATTTGCAGCGATTTACTACACTTACTATTGAGATGAATATAGTTGGGATCTTGTTGACTAAATCCGAGATAAACAAAAAGCTGCTGAATGCACTTCCGAAGTCATGGGATATGAACGTGGCTGTCATCAAGAAGACAAAAGATCTCAATCGTCTTAGTCTTACTGCTGTAATTGAAGAACTTGACGCTTTGAAGTGTGGAAAAACAATGACTTCTACAAAAATCCCAGTCAATGAAGTTTCACGCTCTCAATCATGTGAAGTTACGATTAAACTTCTTCGTGAACATAATGATTTCCTATAAAGAGAAGTCGAGGAACTAAAATATGAAGGATATCAATTTAGGAAAGGACAGAAACCCCTGAAGGCTAAATTAGAAGCAAAAACCAAAGACTTTAGGAGGCTTCAAGTAGATTATAGCAACAAATGTGAAAATTATGACTATTTTAAGAGACGACTTGCTAAATTAACTGCTGAGCTTGACACATTAAAAGGCAAATTTGAAACTGTAGATTTTGATTTTAGAAAATTTGATGCGTCAAGCGTAGTAGTTGCTAACATGATAGACCATTGTTTGCTATTTAAAAATAACCAACAAAAGGGTCTAGGTTATGACAGTTCCTCCCCCCCTCCCTTTCAACCATAACTACTCTTATGCCCCTCTAACTAAGGAAGAAATTGAAAATGAAGCACATATTTAGTATGGCCAACCCCGTGTTCCAGCTTCAGTCACGAATGAACAATCAGGGCCAACTCAGGGTGTTGAGATGAAAGATACTAATGATTCTACTTCATGTGCAGGTAAAGTAGCAGAAGATGAGAACAAGGAGAACACTACTGAACAAACCAATATCTCTTTGAACTCTGAATCTGTTGCTTCGAAATCAGCTGCGTCTGATCAACCTGCTGTTGAGAAATATAAGCCACCAATTCTAGTGAAACAGAGTGCCTGTTGTAACTGTGCGTGTGGGAATAGCAAGAGACAAGGCATGGACACACCACCAGGGGCAGGAAGAAACAACTTCATAGTGAAGAAAAAGACATGTTTTCACTATGGAACACCTGGACACATTGCCAGAAATTGTCCTAATCACGCATACGTTTCTTACTACGCACGCAAATGGAACGCGCAGAAGGCCAAGAATCCAACTCCCAAGAACAAGAAGGGAATGCCAACCAAGAAGCCAAATCCAAGAGATGCTCCCATGAAGTCAGAATCAAAGTCATCTCAACGACCGACATCAAGATCAAAAGCAAGTACTGAGCCACCCATCAGTTCGAAAAAGAAAAGGGTTAAACCGAACTACAAATGGGTTCCAAAGGATCACTCTCCCAAATCTTCTAACGATTCTAATATTTCTTCATCTTATGTTTGTGATAAGCAGGATATGTCATGGGATAGAGTACCTTGCAATGATGACAAAGGTCGACCCAGTTTCAAAATGGACTGGGTTCCAAAGACCAACTGATCCCGCTCTATGTCGAAGCAAGTATGGAGGCATATCATCAAACTTTGGTTTGTAGGTAGTGGCTATTCCTGGCACATGATAGGAGGCATCTCTCAACTGTACAACATTCAGAACTTTTTTTGAGAGTATGTGTCCTTTGCGGGAAAGGAAAGAAAGGAGGAAAGTAAGAGATCACTCATGGGGTTTGTGCTTAATGACATGAAGAATTTTCGGATTTGTTCTGAGATTATGCGTGCTATTCTCAGACCTTCTGGATGCAAATTCAATCGGTGACTTACGGTTTGAGTTTTCTTCTCTTTACTCGCGAGTTTATCTTAATCTGATTCATTTTGAATATATATATATATATATATATATATATATATATATATATATATATATATAATTTTTATTTTTTTATTTTCTTATAGTTTTTCGTTAGCATTGTTTGGGACGTGATATCAAGAAAGTGACAACGGGCAGTCTAAAACATGTGTTAAGGACTAAATCTGAATTTTCTAGACTCTGTGATCAATGTGCTGGTAGGCACGAAGGATTTGAAAGTGTGGATTTAGATAGGATTGTTTGGACTGACCATACGACGCTCGGGTAGATTGAGTAGTGAGATAAACATGGGAACCTACAGGATACACTAAATTAATACACATCCAGAACAGTGGTTCGAATTTTCCTTGATGTACGAAATTATGTCCTTAATTTTGGTTCTGATAAGGCGATTGGGGGGTTCTGATAAAGTAGGTCTGTAGGAAATTATTTTCTTGCTTTCTGTCTGTCAGTTATATGTTGTTTCCTTTGCATGATCGGAAGATCCGACCTGAAATGCAACATATGGAACTCTATTTCTACACACCTTCTTATCTATAAAACTATTTCTATCTGTTAGCCATATGATGTCCCCTCTGCGTCGGAAGATCCTACTTGGGACACAACATATGCAACATTCTACTTCTTAATCCCTCTATCCTAGTTAGGCATATGTTGTCCCCTCTACATGATTGAAATATATCCGAACTGTAATACAACATATGCACCTATTTCTAAATCTAACTTCCTCTTTAATAATTGTTTTCTCACCTAAAGTAAGGAGTCCTTAGGAAGTTCTTGATAACCAGGGTATTCAGGAAGCGGGAAACACATTCTAGTGCAACTAAAATTGAACCATTTAGAGGTTGTTTGTAGATCTCGCTGCCTAATTTAAGTGGACAACAATACTTGTGGTCATCGTCAGCTAAATGGTTATTTAGAAAAGTTTGTTGATATCCTTCGTGTTTAAGTGGACCACAATACCGACAATTGACCATATCTATTCATGAAGGTGAAGGTATTGATAAACAAGTTCAGGCTGTCTCACAACTTTGATCCCAAATATTTTTCTTTTTGTTAAATTTATTCATAGTTTTCCTTTATGCACAAATTTAGGGGGAGGATTAAAAAAATTCAAAAAAACAAAAAAAAAAAATTAGAAAAATTAAAAATCCAAAAATAGTGTGAATTATGTTTTATTTCTTGTTCAAGAAAATAAAAAAATACAAAAATACTTTTGTTTGTGTTTTATTTTTTTCTGAAAATATGAAAAATCCAAAAATATTGTGTGCCAAGTTTTTCTTTTAGTTTTTGCTTTGTCTTGAAAAGTGAATTCAGATGAGACTCATGGAGACTGTATCAAAGATTTTCTGAGCCAAGGCTTCATCCGTGAGCATCGAAGAATTTTCATTCGAAGGAGCAAAAAATGAAGATTATTCTTTCAACATTCAATCCTTCAACTCCAGAAGCAAGGTGAAGTTGAAATTCAGGATTATTTGACGAATTGCATTGAAGCTTCCTCAATCAGTCTGCTGCTATCTTAAACCTGTTGAAGTGATCCAGAAGATTATTCTTCTCCGTTGTTCTCTCTGAAGATTCTCAAGCTGAAAGCGCTATCTTTCAAGAATCAGTATATCAAGCCTCCTCACCCAATGTGCTTTCAATGCCAAACTCTGAAGAAAAGCCCAAGCGCTCAAGATGATGTCATTCATTGAAGATTCATCAAGTTCATCTTGAAGTTGTGAAGAATTTGAAGATAAATGCTGAAGCCAAGTTCCCAATGAAGATTAACAAGAAAAGCCAGCTATAAACCAAGGGGGAGATTTTTGGGTCAAAAATATGGTTTATACTTTACTTTTCTAGGAAAATGTATTTTTCAGTTTTGTATTATACGTTTATGGCTGTGTTTACGGCCACAAACATGTTTACGGCCATAAACCTGTTCACTGCCCATGTGCCATATATAAGTAGATGTAATGGGTGACGAGTGTAAGCAAGCTAGAGAGAAGAGAGGAGCTTAAGTGTGTGAAACTTAAGGTGTGTTCTAGAGAGAAAAAGTGAATCTTGTGTAAGGAACTTCAATCATATTCATCAATACATTCAAGACTCAAGTTATTCTTCTTCTCCTTCTTCTATTATATGATCTGACATCATCCATTTGAATGGGTTTCCGCACCATCAATTGGATCTGATTGATACACAAGCAGATTGGGGACATACATTATTTCACAAAAGAAAGGACCATAAGTAAACATAGTGTGCATTCTTGGAGCATGGCCTGACTATTTTTTTAATTCAAGTATTAAGTTGATAATTCAAAACATTACATGAATAATGAGTAATCAATATGCTGCTTAGATAACATCTGTTTTTTTATTTACTCTCAAAGTGTTGGGGCCATATAGGATTAGTATTATTCTTTTGTTTCACTTTGCATGTTTTCCCGAATTGTAGGGTCCGAAAGGTGTTGCGTCTTGGGCTCGCTCTTTAGTCCATTTTGTCTCCGGATTGGGCCTGTCCATCCGTGAGTTATTTTTAGGGTTTAGTATTTATAGATGCTTGCATGCATCTTAGTTCGTAAGATTTAGAAGTCGATTATTTCAAAGATATTATCTTTATCGTTTGTAACCCTAATAGCCTCTACAGCAGAAGTTCTTTATCGAGCTCTGCTGAGGCTTGAATCTATTGGACCATTCGACTTATTTTGATTCATTCTTGTGCTTTATATTACTGTTTAACGTTTTTGTGATCAACCTGTTCAAAGATCTAAACGATCAAAGAGTTCCTTAACTCTTCAATTGGTATCAGAGCAGGAGACTCTGTACTTCATACACATCTCTTCTGTGAAAAAAGTGATTAGGGTTTATTCCACATTTATTGATATTTATTGAGCCGTCACTCCATAAATGACGTATCTCATTATTTATTCATCTTTCCCTAATATTACGTATTACAAAGTATGATCTTATAACAGGTTATACGATCAAGCATGGATGATTCTCAATCTAATCCCATTAACATCTCAAATAGTATAGGATCTACAACCAAGATTCCAATTCTCTACACTCAAGATTACGAGGTTTGGACGCACCAATTTGAAGACTACGTCATTGGATCTGAAGATAATGGGTATCTGATATGGGAATCTATTACATCTGGCCCATTTGCTCATTCAGGAGCATCCAGAATCATTAAAACTCAAAAGGAGTATAATGATTTTTTGAAAGATGTGAAAGATGTTGCTCAGGACGAAAAGGAGAAGTTTCAGTGCAACATTAAGGCATTGAGACTAATTCGATTCGCTCTTCAATCTGAAAGGTTTAGATTGGTGAGTTCTTGCAGTACAACAAAGGAAATCTGGGATCGGTTGCGAGAGTTGTATTCCACAGATGAAGATTTGGAGCACTCAATTCAGACCTTACTTCTATCTGAATTTAGAGAGTTCAAGCAGAATCCTGATGAGTCTGTTACGCAGACATTTGATCGCTTCATTCATCTTCTCAGCAAGATGATCAAACATCATATTGAAAGGAAGCTCATCGAACAGAAGGTCACTTTTCTGAATGGTCTAAGATCCGAGTGGAGAGCTGTTGTGTCAACGGTTAAAGCACACGAGCAGTTCAAATCGTACTCGCTGGCGAAACTGGTGGGGATTCTGAAATCCCAAGAAAAGATAGTGCTGCAAGAGAAAAGCGTGGTTTCAAATCTGGGGTCTCTGGCGCTTCTGTCCAAGGGTAAAAGTGTAGAAGAAGACGAAGAGGATCTAAATCTGGGAGATCACGATCTGACAGCCGAAGACTATGCTATGATGGTGTCAAATCTTAGAAGGTTCATCAAGAAAAAGTTCCCTTCCAACAAAAATCGTAATTGGCAGGGAAGCTATAGTTCTGAAAAGGTGAAAGATGAACCGAAGATTTAGGAATCGGAAAAGGAAGCGAAGGGTGAAGCTGACTCTGGTGTCAGTTGCTTCTACTGTGGTGGGAAGAATCACTACGTAAAAGATTGCGTGCTGAAAAGATGGCAGAGAAAGATGAAGAAGCAAGTCTTATGAAAAGACTGGAAGAGATAAAAAGGAAGAAAGCTGCTACTAATTCCTCTATAAATGCTCTTATTATGCAGGGTTCGGTAGATGATGATGAGTTCGGTGGCGTGCAGGTGTGGTCGACTGACTCAGAAGACGATGAAGTGAGAAAGCCTTCCCATGGAAAGGCTTATGTTGCAAAAGGTGGTGAAACTGATGGAAGATGTCTTATGGTGACCGATGTATCTCAGATGAGGGGATACAACACTGACAGTGGAAATGAAAAGGCCAAGGAGCGAGAGGACTTATGCTTTACAGCAAAACCTCTCAGTGGGCAGATCAGTGAACTTGATGAACTGATCAAGAAGGTACAATATGTTTTTGTTTCATTTAAAATTCCACAAAAATCATATGAAAAGGAATTAAATAATTTGAATTCAAGAATTTCAAATCTAGATAGTTGTTTAACGCAAACACGGTTCACAAATTCTAATCTAACTGACCAAATAAGCAGGGTGTCATCCAAGAGTGAGGAGCGAAGGATGTGGATAGAGCAGAAAGAGTTGGAGCTGATTAAGTCTAGGGATGAAAACATTTATTTGCAAAGAGACAATCTCAAAATGTTAAAACAAAGGAATGTTTTTTGTTTGATTGCCAAAAGGCTTTATGCTAACATTACTCAACTGCATCTAAATTGTGAAATAGGACAGAAGATACATCGCATGATTCTGCCCTTCCTTGAGTTTAAGGAGGATGAAATTGATGCCGAAGCATACAACTGTGAAAGTGTTGTATCTTCCAATGATGTTAATCCTACTTACATGTATGGTCTGGACAAAATAGAATCTTTTATAAAGTCCAAAGACCATAAGGACATACTTAAAAATCTCTTGGATGAAAATGATAAGTTGAAACTCAGGACCAAAACCATACAAAAATTTGACTCATTGAGTACCAATTTGAGTTCAGAAAACAAAATTGATGTTGAAAACGCATCTAAACTTAATGAGGATGATGATATGAGTGAAATTTCTATAGAGGACGAAGTTGACTGTTCCGAGTTCGTCAAGAGAGAACCCGAAAACCACAAAAACCTGATTTCTGAAAATTCTGTGGAATTCGCTCGTTTGTCCAAAACTAAGTCCCCAATCCTTAAAGAAAAAGCCGTCGTGTTTCAGAAGGTTAGAACAACTCCCAATCAGGTGTATAAGGTCACAGGAGTAACCGAACATTAGACAACCGAACTCACTGCCATAGTGAACGAAGATAATGCAGATGGATGTGATGAGTTTTTCTGGTCAGCACTGATAGACAACGCAGACGAAACAGTTGGTCTGTCGGAGCGAACATCCTGGAAGGCCAAAGGTAGGTATGTGCCCGAACCTCTGAATAAGCCTACCAACTTTGATGTACCAATTACCAGTGGCACAAAAGAGATTCCAATGGAAGAAGTCACCTCCGCAAGCAAAACCTCATCCATGAATAGTGAACCGGTTGCTAAGAAGCTGAAACAAAAAGCAAATATCCACAGACAACCAAAACAGATGAGAAATCAAAAACAACAAAGAAACCTGAGATACAAGAAAAATCTCTCAGAGCGAAAGCAGTTTTGACGCTCTCAAAATCCACACTACACTTACATTGATAAAGATTCTAAGTCAGAGAGAAAGACTTTTGGGCCACACGAAGAACATAACCGAAAGGATAGGTTCGGTCTCGAAAGCAACAACAATCGAAAAGCTAGTTTCGGTTCGCCAAATAACAACTGGCAAAGACCTGATTTTAGTCCATCAAGATTTTACAATAAAAGACCCAATTTCGGACCACCAACCAACAACACCCAAAAATCCAACTTCGGTTCATCATCAAACTGCTACCGAAGGTCTAGGTTCGGTCCCCCAAATGACCACAACCAAAAGGGTCATTCCGAACCTCAAGTCAGGAAAGATTCTCATTCTAATTTCTTTTCCTCTAATTCTTCTCGTTCACAATCTTTTTCTAAGCCCAATTCTGTTCCTACACAAAATTCAAGATTGTCAAGGGATTTGAAAGGAAAAAGGAAAATTTCCTCAGCTAAGGAAGACCGAAAGCAGACTAAAGTCCAAACACAAGAATCTGAATCCAAAACACCTGCAACTAATTATAATAAAATCAAAGTGTTTACTATTAAAATAAAAGATGAAACAACCTTAAAAAAACAAACATATCTCGTTGATCTTTCTTTTACTATTCTTGTTTCTGTGAAAGGCTCACGTGGACCCAAGAAACTTTGGGTTCCCAAATCTGCTTAATTTTTGCAGGTTATCATTGACGAGCAGTTTGACAAAGAATGGTACATTGACAGTGGCTGCTCACGTCACATGACAGGAAGGAAGGAAGAGCTAAGGGAGTTTCGATTACTTCAGAATGGTGGCAATGTCAAGTTTGGTAATAACTCCTATGGGAAAATAAAGGGTTATGGAATGTTAACCAATGGAGAATTCACAATAAGGAAGGTGGCGTACGTAGAAGGGTTGCAGCATAGTCTCATCAGTGTATCTCAACTGGTGGGAGGTACCGGTCTCAAAGTTTCATTCGACGACGAAGGTTCAGAAATTATAGAGAAGAAATCCAACAAGGTCATTCTCAAATTAGATCGAAAAGGCGAAATGTTTCCTCTGAATCTCAAACCAATCAAAGGAATCCAGCCATATGTCTTTTGTCCAAAGCTCATTCAGACGAATGTTGGTTGTGGAATCGAAGGCTTTCACATCTCAACTTCAAAGACATCAACAAGCTTGTCACCGGCGGTCATGTTTGGGGTCTTCCAATGCTCAAGTTTGATTTAGAACACTTGTGCGCTGCATGCAAAATGGGGAAACAGAGTCGTCAAAGTCACCCATCAATTATAAACACAAAAGTTGTTGAACCACTTGAGTTGCTTCACATCAACTTATATGGTCCATCATCAATCGAGAGCATTGGCGGTAACAAGTATATTCTTGTTATTGTTGATGATTTCTCACGCTTTACTTGGGTATTCTTTCTAAAGCACAAATCTGAGGCAACTCCTAAGCTGAAGATCTTTATCAAGCAGGTTGAATTACAACTGAGGAAAGTCGTTCGAAACATTAAGAGCGACAATGGATGGAATTCAAGAACAAAGAATTCGAAGACTTCTTGGCAGAAAATGGAACCAGTCACAACTTCTCAGCCCCTTATACACCTCAATAGAATGGAATTGTCGAAAGGCGAACCCAATCCTTGTGTGAGGCGGCCCAAACCATGCTAAGTTTTGCTTCTCTTCCCTTATATTTCTGGGCTGATGCTATTGCTGCAGCATGTTTTACGTAGAATAGGTCTTATATCAACAAGCATTTCTCTCTCACTCCTTATGAGATCATCAACAACAGGAAGCTGAATGTCCAATTCTTCCATGTGTTCGGTTCAAGGTGCTTCATCTTCAACTCCAAAGAACATCGCAACAAGTTTAATGTTAAAGCTGACGAAGGAATCTTTTTGGGATATTCTCTTACTTCAAAGGCATACAGGGTTCTAAATAAACATTCTAGAAGAATTGAAGAAACCTATTATGTGATGTTAAATGACAATTATGTCAAGAAACTAAAGACTACCGAAGAAGCAATTGTAGAGATTTTCTCTCAAACAGGTCAAGTCACAGCCTCGATTGCCAATTTATTTGATCAGTTGATAGACTTATTTGATGAACCTGAGAAAGCCACTCTCTCGGAAGCCAAGGCAGCAGACAACAAAATTGATCGTCTGAAGCAAATTGTCAAAGATGCAGCCAAACAAATGGGAGAAGAAGAACCAGTTCGAAACGAACCTCCTCCGCATGGCACTTCAGTTGAGGGGGAGAATCAATTCTCTTCAAATCAACATGACTCACATATTCAGGGGGAGAATCCAATCTTTGTAGCACCCGAAAGCCCGACTACACCCGAAAGTCCTGTAGCACCCGGAAGCCCAACTACACCCGAAAGTTCAGTAGCACCTGATGGTTCAAATGATTCATCATATGTCGAGGGGGAGAATTCCGATATGTTCTATGATGATGATATTCAATCAGATTTGGAAGAAATGGTCAATGCTGAATTGGATCCATCCTATGATCTAAACTTTCCTCCACTCACCAAATGGACCAGAGATCATCCTGTATCTCAGATAGTGGGTAATGTATCTGAAAAGGTCCTAACCCGATCTCAAGTGAAGGCAAAGCAAACTTCCCTATTTTCCAAAGTAGAGTTCTGCATGTTTAATTCTTTCGTGTCCAAAGGTGAGCCAAAGACCATCAATATTGCTCTTGATCATTCTGATTGGGTTCAAGCAATGAAGGATGAACTCAATAAGTTCGAAAGAAATAACGTTTGGCACTTCATCCCAGCACAGAAAGATGCCTCAGTCGTTGGTCTCAAATGGGTATTCAGAAACAAAATGGATAAGGAGGGTAATGTGATTCGAAATAAAGCTCGTCTTGTGGTAAAAGGATACTGCCAGGAAGAAGGAATTGATTACGAACAAACATTTGCTCCGGTAGCAAGGCTGGAATCTGTTTGAATATTTCTTGCCTATGCTGCACACAAGAACTTCGAGGTCTACCAAATGGATGTGAAGTTCGCTTTTCTTATTGGGGAACTTGAAGAAACGGTTTACGTGGAGCAACCTCCTGGTTTCGTGAATGAAAAACCTCCAAATCACTGCTACATTCTAGATAAGGCAGTTTATGGTCTGAAACAAGTACCTAGGGCATGGTATGAAACACTAACTAAGTTCTTAAAGATGTCTAAATTCAAACAAGGTTCGGTTGACCCAACCGTCTTTCGTAAAAAGGAAAGTAACCACCTTATGATAGTTCAGATCTATGTTGATGATATCATCTTTGGCTCAACGAATCCTAGCTTAACAGCTGAATTCAGAAAGCTGATGGAGACAAAATTTGAAATGAGCTCAATGGGTCTGATTAACTTTTTCCTTGGTTTAAACATTAGACAGGGACCCGAAGGCATCTTTATCAACCAGGAAGCATATACCAAGACTCTTCTTGCTAAATTCGGCATGATGGGAGATTCAAAGGTCAAAGTCCCTATGGCGTTCGACACCAAGCTCACACCATCCTTGGAAAAACCGGCAGTCGACATAACGCTATACCGCTAAATGATTGGTTCCCTGATGTACCTCACAGCTAGCAGCCCTGATATAATGTTTTCTGTGTGCTATTGTGCTAGGTTTCAAGCGAATCCTCGTGAACCACACATGCTAGCAGTGAAAAACATACTCTGATATCTGAAGCGAACCACCTCTCTCGGTCTCTGGTATCCCTCAAACTCAGGTTTCTTTGTTCAAGCCTACTCAGATGCAGACCTTGGAGGATGTGGTTTAGACAGGAAAAGCACTACAGCAGGCTATCAATTCCTCGACAGGAAGTTGGTGAGCTGGCAATCTAAGAAACAAACATGTGTTTCTCTGTCGACAGCAGAAGTAGAGTATATTGCAGCCGCTTCTTGCACATCTCAAGTGATTTGGATCCAAAGCCAACTCCGAGATTATGGACTCAATATGAAAAAGATCCCTCTATATTGTGAATCAGGAAGTGCAATAAGGATCTGTCATAACCCCGTGCAACATTCCAAAACCAAACACATTACATTGAGGTATCACTTCATTAAAGATCACGTGGAAGACAGAAACGTAGAGATTCACATTGTTCGAACTACTGATCAACTGGCTGACATCTTCACTAAAGCTCTTCCTGAAGCAAGTTTTAATAAAATTCTACAAGGACTAGGTATGATGGAATCAGAGTCAGTACCAAAAACTCCTTCTAAAAACTAAAAGTTGGAAGCGAAATGAACCGAACGTTCGGTCTATTTCGGGTTCGGTTCGCATAGGTACCGAAATGAACCGAGCGCTCGGGTTCGGTCCTATTGCACTTGTCTTCGCTTATCACTAAAAGGTAGTTTCTTTGGTTGTAAACTTATTTGTACACTTTTTTCCAATTATTTTTCTTTTTCAAACAATTTTATTTTGAAACCGAAATGAACCGTGCGTTCGGTCTATTTCGGGTTCGGTTCCAAAAAGTTTTTTTTGTTTGTTTTATTTTTGTTTTTCTTTGAATCAAAATTTAATAAACTCCAAAAATATTTTTTTTCTTCTTCTGTTCGTTTTTACCATTTGTGGATGATCAATGCGGTAGGTATCGTTCTCAACCTTTTTAATAGTTAGGTGTCCCTAGAAGCATGCTGCTGCATGTTGTCCAAAGCCTCAACTGATTCTAAATAAAGCCTTACTGACTTGGTATATACAAACCTTGTCTTCCTAATTAGGCTATTATAGTTATTCTAATCATGAGCTACCTTACTCTCTTCTCATATGAGATAAGAGTTTTCTGCTTCGTCCTTATTTTAATAGCAGAGGTACTTTGGTTTCTTTACACCATCTCCAATATTTTTCTCCATCCTATTCGCTTCATACACGTAACCCTTGAGACTATCAGAAATTACCACTGAGGTTTATGGTTACACAATTTCTGTGTTTATGATCTTAGCTTCGTGCCACTACGTGCTAAGTGAAACCCACAATTCAATACCTACTATGCATTGATGGTGAACAATTAAATTTGCTCTAGTTTTCACTCATAAATTAACGAATTCACCCAAGTGGTTGTACCATGAAATCTCTAATTTTTCTTTTTGTGTGATTCTTATGAATTTGGTAAATACCATAACATTTCTTCCCTTATAATCCAGTTTTTTTTTATTTTTTATTTTTTATTTTTTTATTTTTATTTTTATTTTTTTTTTTGAGATTTCACTTAAAAGTATTTTCAACATGTCACTTAAATTCTCTTCACACCTACTTGTTCAACAGACCACGTTGGTCTCACAAGTACTTCATTCGATTTTTGTCTTATGTCAAGATCATGAATTCTGAACTGAAGCGAAAGCCTCCCAAATTAGCCTTATTAAAAGATGCCTTTCAACACTTCTTAATTAGTGTCTGATCGTAATTCAACGGGAAACCACACAAACACTTTAAGGTCTCTCTTGACTTTGAAGGAAGAGATTCGTGCTCGGGATCCACTGTTTCGTGTCTTTACTAACATCACAATTTCCCACATATGTGTTGCTTTATTTCTTTTTCTTTGACACTCTATGCACGAAAATCTTTTTGATTTTCCATAAATCTGGTCGTTAATTATAAGCTATTTTTAGCTATGGGATTTAATGTTATAAACGAGATGTGGTTAGTAATGTTACACTTGCTGCTCTTGATCTATGACGACAGCTCATACTAAAAGGATAAATTGCTGACTCAGCCGAAAGTCTAATCGCTTTAACATTTCAAACGATGCTTGATGGGAAGGCATGTGAAGCGAAATCGTTTTTGGTATTTCAAACGGTGCTTGATGGGAAGGCGTGTGAAATGGAACAGTCTTTCTCTCTCCTACGTAATCATCAGGATTCTAAACTGTCACGCGTCAATCACCTAAGGAAACGCTTCGGTTTTTTTTTTAAGATTTGGGAACAGATTCTTCCCTCTCTTCTAACCATGGTGTAAAAGGTAAATTCTACAGTCATTTACTTCTTTACTGCACCAAATATTCAGAGAGCAAGAAACAATCACTTTCTCCTACTGTTCATCATCTTCCCCAAAAACTTCTCTTCAATGGCGGACTCCTCTTCAGTTCATGCTACCTCCCACATTCTGCCCATCCGTCCTCAACAAAGCTTGATCATTGATCTCACCCCACAAGTCTATGATGCTTTCATGTTCCCAATCGTGGAGTGCCTCAAGTACTCTCCACTGGTTCCAACACTAACCAAGGTCGAACTCGTTCCAATGGAGTGTTCGTCACAAATCTTCTCAACAGCCCACTATGACAAGTCTGTCGATCGAATCTTCTTCGACATTCTTGATAACAAGCCCTCCATCTCCAAACAACGATTCTGTTCGATTTTAGGGTTTGAACCTGATGAGTCTAGGGTTAACCCTGAATCTATTCCTGTGGGACAGCTGTTCTCCATGTTTTACAACATGGGTTACACTGAAATTCTGACCACCGTTACAAAGTTCAAGAAATCATGCTTACCTCCTCAGTGGAATGGCTTATTCACTGTGTTGTTCAAAGGGCTATCGGAACGAAGTGCAGGCTCAGATGGGGCGAGCCGACTGTTTATGACAATTCTGTATGGGTTGTACCACGACATCAATCTCGATTATGGATCGGTTTTATGGCAGCAGATGATTCAGAGCCTTGCGTCCGCTTCTCGCCATTCTGAAATCTCTTATGCCAGATTCTGGACGCTGGTCACAAAGTGGCTAATGGACAAGTATCATGTCCCTATTGTTGCTGATTCTCCACTCTCCTTGATAGGAACTTTCCATACTACGAAGAACATAGTGTCTGATTCCTCCAAATTTCAATCCGTTGGCTCAATCCCTGAGTCAATGTATGCGTATGTTCGAAAGGACAGTCACATCATCAGAACTTACAAGGAGTTTCATCGCTCAGGTCCCAGAGAGCTCACTCCTGAAATGATTCAATCAATCCATGACGCTGACAGGCCTACTCCCAGGGGAAAGAAACAAGACAAGGGAAAAGACAAGAAAGTTGTCAAAGGAGCAAAAGGTCCTTCTCCAATGAAGCGCAAACCTTCCAAGGCAGCTCAATCCCCTCCACCAAAGAAGAGGAAGACTCAAACCAGGCGTAAAATTATTCTTGCCTCCTCCTCCAGTGAATCTGAAGAAGAGATTTCAGACTCAGAAGAGTCACTTCGAGGTAATACTCCTCCATGTTCGCCTTCCCCTGAGGTACCTATTTCCTCCAAACCTGTCTCCCCTCCACCAGTCTCCATCTCTATTTCCATTCCCCCCATAACCTCTACTACTCAAATACCACCCACCTCTATCCCTGTACCACCTCTTATTTTCACCGAAGCTACCACAACAACCACCGCTGGCTTTCGAACCAACGAATTTGATACGGGGGATCGTACTTCAGCACCCAAACCTACTCCCACTACCGAACATACATTCACACCCGAACCCACTACCACAACCGAACCTCCACCCTCGCCTTCATCTCCCGCTCACTCAGCAGAAAATGATGAACCTTTTCTTAGAGGAGAGGACATGACGTTTGACTCGGTCTACTACAGTCCGTATCAAGTGCAAAGTGATGATGACGATGATGCTACAGTCACCAAGAAGCATCTCATAGAACTTCATGAGAAAATCGATAGTCTCATTGCTTCCTCCTCCTCTTCCTCTCAGTCCACTATCTCAGAGGCTGCTATTCAGGGGCTTGTTAAGACGTTCACCAGGGCTCATGAAGCCTTCATCAACTCTTCCACTGCCGCTATCGACGCTTCTACCAAGGCGTGTGCTTCTACGACCGAAAAAGTCGAAAAACTATTTGTTGATGCTAACTCTCTTTTGCAGTCTTTACAGGGAGCCGCTGACTCCAATGCAGAGAAGCTTGACTTTCTTGTCAACAAGCTAGCCACTTCAGTTGCCTCTGAACTGCAGTCCTTTGCCAGTCTTTGTCAGTCTCTCAACGATGACAATAAATCATTCCAGGCGATTGTTGAGGAGCGCTTGACAAAGCTGCAAGAAGATCTCGCTTCCGAGAACGCAGTGATGGATGCTCTTGCTCGCAAGACTACTGCTCTCAAGGTCAAGAGTCTTCATCTTTTTCAATCAGAAAAGGAAGTTGCCTCTCTCGGATCTGAGCGTGAGGTTATCTCATCGTGTGTTTCGGATGTCCACGCTGCCCTCTCCAACATCATCGAAACACATGATCCTATCTTGAACTACTCTGTGAGGTGCACTCTAGCTGAGAAGCTTGCTCCTGCCCTTGCCCTACTAAGCAAACTTGAAGGGCTTCTTTAGTTTGTGGCCCATCCGAAACAAGGGGGAGAAGATGTGTCTCAACCATCTCCCACTTCCACAGCAACTAAAGCAACCAAACCTCCTCCAGCATGTCAAGCCTCAGGTTTGGGTGTCAAAGACAAAGGAAAGAAGATTGCTGAAGACAGTGACGATGATGATAAAGAGACCATCGCTGATCTCTTGAAGAAACAAGGCCGGGAAAAAGATGCTAACATGAGCGCTCACGTTGCCAGAGAGTTCGAAGCGAACGAACGAAAAATGAAGGAGGCTCATGATCTTCTTGAGAGTAGAAAAACTCTTTTTCCTGCATGGACTCTCGAGAAACTTATAAAAGAAGCAATTGAAACTCCTAGCATCTTGTGGCTCGAACCAGTGATTTCCTTGGATCGGATCATTTCTATCAACTCTCAGTTCGATACGCCACTGACCCGAAAGGCCTTCATCTTCCATGCTTTTGATAATGTTGCTGATGTCCGTCATCCTCACCCAAAGGTTGATAGGGAGCTTGTTGAATTTTATCTGAGGTCTGCTCAACCTCAGTATCAAACATGGAGTGCTCAGATGTTCATCAACGTTCGGGTCCTCAAACCGTTTCGTGAGGGGAACTTCACGAACGTTCGGTTCAAAGTGCTGAGGGGTTCTGCTAAAACTGAACATGCTATATCACTTGCTAATCCTCCCAACCTGAATCAACATGATTGGATTATTTTTCATAACATCCTCCTCACCAACGAAGCTGAGTATGGGCCAATCATCGATCACTTCAAAAGAATTCTTGTATGCTACATTATGGAGGTTGTCAAGATGGATCAGGAGATTGCAAGTATCTTCAAGAAGAAGCCTACTATCTCTCCTGTTGGCTCTGCTAGTGATTTGAACATGATGCAGATGGGTAGAATTGACCCGAAGCGGAATTCTATTATGTTCACAAGGAACGAAGGCCAAAAATGCCTGTTCGCCTTGGCAGATAAGCACCTATACACCACTGCATGCTTGGAACATGTTCTGGGAATCATTCATCGATGCAAGCAGAATTCAGCAGATGAAAAGAAGTATTTTGATGACATGATCCTGTGGTACATTCGCTTCAGATAGACCAACCTTGCCTTAATTCCACTTCTGTTTGAAACCACAAAGAAAGTTCCTGCAGCTGGACCCAACAAGCTGAAGTGATAGTCTCACTCCAATTAACGCAAAGGGGAGATTGTAGGGTCCGAAAGGTGTTGCGTCTTGGGCTCGCTCTTTAGTCCATTTTGTCTTCGGATTGGGCCTATCCATCCGTGAGTTATTTCTAGGGTTTAGTATTTATGGATGCTTGCATGCATCTTAGTAGGTAAGATTTAGAAGTCGATTATTTCAAAGATATTATATTTATCATTTGTAACCCTAATAGCCAGAAGAAGTTCTTTATCGAGCTCTGCTGAGGCTTGAATCTATTGAATCATTCGACATATTTTGATTCATTCTTGTGCTTTATATTACTGTTTAACATTTTTGTGATCAACCTGTTCAAAGATCTAAACGATCAAAGAGTTCCTTAACTCTTCACGAATAACTAGGTTATTCAAACCGTCCACAGTCAATCATACTATGGAAGTAGGTATTAAGGCAAGACTGTCATGCATAGGTCTGTAGTTTGTCTAGGTGGCTAGAATTAGCTGTAATGTTCATGAGTGCTCCTGGAATAAGATTCAAGTATTCGATCAAACCCACGCTCATTTGTATCACTTCATGGATTTTATCACGAGTGAATCATGAGACGATAATATCTTATATTGTTCAAAACTAGATATATGAGTTGTTGACTATGAGTTGGTTATACATTGATTGTATGAAAACGCATCAGTAACTTGATGTTATAAAACATGCCTTTGTGTATGATTCAACAAGTAGTTAGTACAAGCATATGAGTCAAAGTTTATCCATCCCTTTTACCTTATAAGGATAAAAGCGATATCTGTGGGCCCCTCGATGATTTAGTGATGACACCCCTAAGTGCTTGGCCAAGCCTGGACAGATTTGATTTCTTTAATTAGTCAGTTGTCATAAATTGAAAATCGGGAAACAAAAAACGGACAGGGAGAATGATTATAATCCATGTCTTAGTCCATATGATATCTAGAATAGAGGAATATATGATCACTTATCTAATGGACGCGTCATTGATTTGTTTAGAATTTGACAATGACTTTAAGAGCTACGATTGCTAGTCGGGTTATGTACTTGACCCGAGAGTAGCATGGTCCATTTGGGTTGCATATCATTAGGACAATTTGTTAGGATGGACTCTTGAGAGAAGTTTATATATGATTAATTAATATATTATGAGTACTAATATATTAATATGAAATCATATGGTTTTAATTAGTATTGATCAAGAATTAATTTAGAATTGATTTAATGATCAAAAAGAGACTAATTAAATCTATGGGGACTAATTATGTTAATCAATTATATTCATGTTTGTTGGGCTAATGATGAATGTTGGACCATGTTTATGTATGGATACATAAAGAGTTGGGATACATGTACCACGGATCATATGACCCATGGGTATGGATTTGGATTATATCCATGTGTTGGGTTTTGAGCATTCTAACACTCCTAAGTGTACATGCAACCCTAAATACCTTGGATCTATGTTTTCTTTATTATACATGCAAATATGTCCTTCCTAGGTATTATCCTAATCTAGCATACAAAACAATGAATATAAAAGATAGAATACATACCTCTTTGATGTAGAAAGTCTTCATGAAGATTCAGTGCCTTGTGCCCCAAGTGTGACACCTCAAATGGTTCACACAACATCATATGCACTTGTAAAGACTTGAGAGAAATCTACACTTCATGAAAATCGGCTCGCCCTTCTCTATCTTACATAGTAGCCGATTTTTTTAAGAGTATGATCTTTATATAGTGTTACAATTACGGTAAACCCTAGTTGTCATGACTTTCCAGTTCCTTGGATCCATGGGTTCAAATACACCATGGCGCATCCTATGGGTTTTAGCCCAACTTGATAATCCATGGAGCATTATCCCACTATACAAGTATGGATGATTTACATAATCAACCCATATATTTAATTAGTCTTCTTTTGATCACTTAATTAATTCTAAATTAATTATTGATCAATACTAATTAAATAATCCTATTAATATATTAGAACATATAATATATTAATAATCCTTAAGTGTTATTTCTCTCATTATAGTCTATCCAAATGCATGATGCCATGCAACCCAAATGGACCATGCCGGGTTGTGTCAAATCTTACCAATTATAGTTATGGACTTAGGCATTAATACAATAGTCTCCCGCTTGGATAAGTCCAAAACTATTATTACGTATGACATCAAGAACCGACTGGCAATCGTAGGTCTCAAAAGCTTCTGTCGAACTCTGACATTGTAGAGGAACTCTGACCTTTGTAAGTGACTTGTCGATTAGATAAGGGATCATATATTCCTCCATTCTAGATATCATATGGACTGAGACATGGATTATAATCATTCTCTCTGTCCATTTGTTGTTTCCCGATTTCCGATATATGACAACTGACTAATTGAACATATCAAATCAGTCCTGGCCCGACCGAGCACTTCCATTTGTCATCATCAAATCATCGAGGGGCCTACAGATATCACTTTTATCCCAAAGGTAAAAGGAATGGATAAACTTCGACTCATATGGCTTGTTCTTCTACTTGTTGAATCATACAAAAAGACACGTTTTATAACACCGAGTTACCGAATGCGTTTTCGTGCAATCAATGTACAACCAATTCATAGTAACAACTCATATATCTGGGTTTGAAGAATATAAGATATTATCGTCTCATGATCACTCGTGATAAAGTCCATGAAGTGATTCCAATGAGCGCGGGTTGAATCCAATACTAAGAACTTATGAGCACTCATGAGTGTTGTAGCGTTTTGTCCAACATCTTAGACCTCTACAAGCCAACCCATGATAGTCTTAATTCATATCTACTTCCAATATATGACCGACTGTGGATGGTTTGAATAACTTAGTCATTCCGGAAGAATAACCTAGTTTATTCTGGAAGACAAAACATGCAAAGTGAAACACAATAATAATTGAATCCAATATGGTATCAAAACCAATGAACACAAAATAAAACACCTTTTATTTATCACCATATGATTACACATTATTCATTGTATACTGTTTCAACTATCAACTTTATTCTTGAATTTAAAACAATAGTTGTCCCATGCTCCAAGCATGTACACTATATTTTCTAAACACTAGTCATGCCATACACCAAGTATGCATACTATGTTTGTCTATGATCTTTACTTTGTGAAATAGATCGATTGAACATAACTCCAATGATCCTCTTTTCACAGTCCCAAAACCTTACTTCTGGTGCAAGAATTCCAAATTCATGCAATTTACCGAAATCTATAAGATTCTAAACTTATATGCATTGATCCTCTTGTAATGATTATGCATAAAGTCAGAAAGATTTGACAACAACCATTACAGAGCATTCCAAAGGAGATCAACTCCTTGGAAATATCCTTCTTGAATTAAGTTTCCTAATCTTACACAGATTGAATAATTTCTAACTTTGAAACATTTCCAGATTCCATTTTGACTATCACTTCTGAACAAGAGTTGCCTCCTTATAGATTATGTCAATATGGTCCTTCCAGAATTATCACTATACTTCCAACTGTCCTTGAGCAACCAATCTTTGGTAAACCTTAGATTGTCCTCGACAATTGTTTAATCCTTTTAGTCATATCCAATTCTATACCTTTTCCCTTCTTAATGCCCCAAGCATTAGGAAAATTTTAGAACAAATGAATATAACACATGTAATCGATCCTATATCCGAAGCATATGGGACACGATTCATGATTTCTCACATAAAGACTAAACAAGTCTTTTGCTATAACATTTCCATTTCTATTTGCCAAGTTCTCATAACTCAGATTATGCAAAGGGATGCCGTAATCATAATCGAATTTTAGAATGCAAATAATGGACCCATATATAGAATTTCCTTATGTTGAGCCATTCCAACAAGAAATTCACATATATATCCTTGACTAAATGATTAAAACCTCACGATCTAAGCTTATAGATTTGAGATGAAGTATAGTTTCCTCTCCTTTAATTATAGCAAAACAACTCTTTCTCAATTGAAACCTTTTGTTTTCTATAATTAACATTGCTAACTTGCAATACTTATCATAATTATCATGCTCCCACTAACATGATGATTATTAGCATAGCACTTATGCTCCCACTAGCTTTGGCATGTACTCAGAAATCAGCTGAACTTCTAGAAAAAAAACAATACTTTATTGACTTTCTTACCAAAGTTCAGATTTCTGATACTAGATTGCTTTGATAAAACTTTATCATAATCATACACCTTATCTTAGATAGCTCACAGGTGTGTCTAAACATTTTTAAGAGGTATGAAAAGGGAAGTCGTAATCATAGTCTTGATTGTTTAGACCTTTGCCACTTCTCACAAGTCCATGTTAGTGTGCCGGTAAACCACACACGCTCCACTAACAACTTTGAGAATGCAAATATCACAATTGCTATCTAGCTAAAATCTACTTAGTGAATGTGTTTCCTCACCATCATGTTCATGAATCAGAGAGAAACCTTGTGACACTTAGATTTAATGGTGTATGTGTTCTTATCCATGTGAATTGTCAAAACCATAGTCACAAGACAAGGATAATGACAAATTCAAACTCATATGGACTGAACTCAATCTTAATTTCTTGCCACCTGGCAGCTCAAGGGCCTGCCATTGCTTCCAAGTTGTTGTGCAACCAATTGAGAACTCTAAGAACTCATATGCAAAGCCAACTTTAACTAGAATGGGCATAGAATATGTCAACACGATAGGTTATAAACCTCAAGTCGTGTGCTAGTGAAGAACTTTAGGTTTTATTCTTGATTAGTTCTTGAGACTTTCAAGACCTTTAAGACTCCCACTGTCTTTTTGACATATAAGACTCCCTTGTCAAACATTTAAGAGATAGTGTGGATTCTAATCAAGACAAACACTTCACACAATTGGCCTTAGTTGGTCTTTGTTTTATCCAAAACATCACAACTTACCAATTTCAAATGTACAAGAGTAGAAAACTTTTACTCTTACATTTGACAAGTGTTTTAAACCTTCTTTAAGACATGTCACTAAAGGTACACTCTTGGAGTATCACTCTAAGACTTGTATTGGAAAAAAGTATGACTCATCTTCTTGATTTAACCATTTCAACAATTTAAGATTCCTCTTCTTAGTCATAAGAATGCACTAAGATTCCCTTAGAGAACTAATTGTGCTATGTTTTCTTAATCATTAAGATGATCACAAAACTTATACTAAAGTACTCTCCCATCTTTTCAGATTTGAGAAACTTTTATCTTTCTGCCTAAGTTGATTCTTCTTATTCGCTCTCCCTTACATTGGAACCTTTTCCAAAGTCTCATAATTACACTTAAGCTTGTAAGTATAACCATATTTACTGAGCTTTAGTAAATTATGACGAATAATCTTATTGGTCATTTGCAGTGGACTTGACCAGTGCACAAGAATGTGTACTCGATCCCTTAGTCCTTTACATGACTCACACATCAATGTGAAAAAGTAATTAGTCTTAATTTTCCAATACTTGAAAGTTCTCATTAATCAAGCTATACAACTTGCATGATTCCAAGTTCCGGTCCAATTGAAACTTGGGTGATGAGAATCTTTCCTTATTTGGTAAATTTAGACATTACCACAAATAAAAGAATCAATTTCGTATTTCCACTCTTGCTATTAATGGAATCTTATAAACAACAAAAATTTTCACAGATGCCATTGAAAGGATATTTTAAAATAAATAAAATCAGAAATTTTCCTTTTATTTTAAAAACTTTGCAGAAGAACTTATCCTTACAATCCATATGAAAACTTGTTGTTATCTATTCCTAAGCAATATCTCATAACTCCTAAGTAGTAGCTCAAGAATCTAATCTTCAAACTATGCGATAGAAATCCATCTACGCGATCAGATTCAACATATTCCTTCTTTAAGTTTCTTTACTGTTCTTTGATTCTTAAAACATCAACATGCGACCCAGTCACATCATGTATCAAGACTCTCAGAATAGAAACTTAGCAGAGTTAGATAGTGGATTTTACCCGAAGTAGAGTCAAACATCCTTAGGTAAAATTAGGCAGCTTCGCAATTAATGCTCCTTCCTTTGGCAATGGACCCTTGATAATGAGACTATCTCAGACTTAGCCTCTCTCTTTACCATTTGGTCAACTAAGTTGACTATGGCCGATCCCTTTCCATTGGGAAGAAAGAGCTTTACTGGATATCCAATGTCATTATTGTCAATGTCCATAAAGTTTTAGGAAGTTGATCTTAGCAAATAGATAAGATCATTAAGGGTCTTGTCATAGTCTGTTTCATAGGAGTCCCAAAGGAGCTCACTATGTGACTTAGAAAGTGATTGAACCACCAACTTTCTCAAGACTTTGACACACAACTCTCTCGGCTTGACAATATGTGACTACATCTCCAAGATGTGATCACACCTAGACCTTGCCTTGCCAATAGGGCTTAATTGACCTTGAACTTATGGGATAGGGAGAATAATTGGAGGAGGTGAACGAAGTCCTTAATATAACACCCAATATGAAATATTAAGGCTAGGACCCAACACAATATTTTTATAACTTGGAAGAGGGATGCCGTAATCCAAGCTATAAAATATTTGAAGGTAGGAGAATGACAATTCACCAATTTCCACCAAGATAAAAGAAATGTATTATTAGGTTTTAATTGGTTTTGAAACTCCTAGATCTTTGAGATTCATTGAACTGTTCAATGGCATGTTTCAATCTCGAGTGTGCCCTTCAGGTTTTGTGATTGGGATGCCGAGGATCACACAACAAGGTGTGAAGTAACCATGCAAATTACTTGGTACCCTTAAGTGTTTACCCCTCAATCAATGTGCTGGTTAACCACACACGCTCCATCGATACTATGATAAACATTAAGTTACCCTTTGCCTACCTTGTTAAATACGAGTTAGTGTGCCGGTTAACCATGCACGCTCCACTAACCGACTTAAACAAAGTGCAAAGTGTAATTTCATGGATTAGCACCTTATTCACATTTTCCTAAGTAACTAAGATTGGGTATTAATAAAAGGTTTAGTTACTTAGTATTTATCATTAATACTTTTAATGAAGGGAGAGTTATAGTCCTTCTCCTAACCGTTCGGCTCACGACCCTCCACCAGTCAAGGATGCGGTGGGTGAGAGTGGACACCCATTAAATTGCCATTTTACAGGCAGTAACCTTATACCCCACTTATAGACCGGCTTCGTGAATGAGGCCTACTAACGGTAAGACTGAATTTACTCTTATACATATATATAAATATTATTAACTTATAATATTATAAAGTATAAGGGTTGAATTTTAACTTTTAAAATTCTAAGGGCTAACTTGGAATTAAAGTATTCATAAGATAAAACTTTTCAAATTACAAAACTTGAGGGCAAGTTTTGAAACCATTGAAAACTAATTAATTCCATAACTTATGTGTTTAAAGTAGTTTTAATCCAAAAACTCTTCAAGTTCCATAACTTGAGGACAAGTTATGGAAGACTTCAAACTAATAAAAGAATGTAACTTTTCTTTATTTTGTAACTTATAGAATTAATTAAGGTTACACATTTTGTTCCTTAATGATGTGACTCTTGAACCTCCATAACTCAAGGACAAGTCTCTTCACTTTTGTAACCATTGCCAACTTTTATGAGTTTTATGAAACTTAATTGTGACTTTTCATATAACTTGAGGACAAGTTACAAAAACACATTCTAGAATCACCTCTTAGATTAATTTGCATTGAAAACAACAATTTCACATAACTTCCTATTAATCTAAGAAACTAATAAGAACAAGATAATTAAAATCAAACTTTTTCATGTAATTAGTCTAAACCATAAACTAATACAAAACATTAATTTGTTGACAATTATCTTTGAAATTGGATTAGCATGAACATTACCACATCAAAAACAAGTTTATAAGTCCAAAAACATCTTAGGGTTATGTTCCTTGTCTAATTCCAGCCAAAACAATCGAGTATATGATGTCTGAGGGTCCAAATCGTCGAGTGCATGAACAAGCTTGGCAAGTTGGATGTATTTTGCCTTGGACTCGGCGAGTCCATCAGTGGACTCGGCGAGGCTGCTGGGCAGACAATATAAAAACTCGATTTTTCAGCCAATTTTGCAAGTATAACAAGAAAACAAGCCTAGGCTCTGATACCACTGTTGGGTTTTGAGCATTCTAACACTCCTAAGTGTACATGCAACCCAAAATACCTTGGATCTATGTTTTCTCTATTATACATGCAAATATGACCTTCCAAGGTATTATCCTAATCTAGGATACAAAACAATGAATATTACAAGATAGAATACATACCTCTTTGATGTAGAAAGTCTTCATGAAGCTTGAGTGCCTAGTGCCCCAAGTGCGACACCTCAAATGGTTCACACAACATCATATTCACTTGGAACGACTTGAGAGAATTCTACACTTCATGAAAATCAGCTCTCCCTTCTCTATCTTACATAGTAGACGATTTTACCAAGAGTATGATCTTTATATAGTGTTACAATTAGGGTAAAACCTAATTGTCATGACTTTCCAATTCCATGGATCCATGGGTTCAAATACACCATGGAGCATCCTATGGGTTTTAGCCCAACTTGATAATCCATGGAGCATTAGCGCACTATACAAGTATGGATGATTTACATAATCAACCCATATATTTAATTAGTCTTCTTTTGATCACTTAATTATTTCTAAATTAATTCTTGATCAATACTAATTAAATAATCCTATTAATATATTAGAACTTATAATATATTAATAATCCTTAAGTGTTATTTCTCTCATTATAGTCTATCCAAATGCATGATGCCATGCAACCCAAATGGACCATGCTGGGTCGGGTCAAATCTTACCAATTATAGTTATGGACTTAGACATTAATCCAACACCATGACCCTAGAAATCCCACATATAAATACATACTTCATTGCCCAAAATGGACACGGGTGTATTCTTGGAGTTCATGGTGGTTTTGGGTGCATGGATATTCTCTCTCAAGTTCTTACTTTGTCCATGATATGTTTGATTCCACTTGTGGCCTCCACACTGTTGGGACAAAGCTCTTAAGGCTAGATACATCAAGACTTCAATCTCCACCATCAGGTATATTATCATAACTAGATTCTTGTGTGGTATATGATAATTGTATACTAGTTATAGGTGTTTGATACCTTGGAAACACCATTTCATGTATAATTAGTGAAAACATAGATCCAAGGTATTTAGGGTTGCATGAAACCTTAGGAGTGTTAGAATGCTCAAAACCCTTCAAGGTTATCATAACATATATACTAATCAAATGATCACAACAACATACCAAGATCCTACACACAAGGATACATACTACAATACACATTATAGTGAGAAAGCTCACCTCGCAGTCTAGCAAATAATAGCACAACTCTTGCGAATCCAAAACTTGGTACTATAGGTCACCTATACAATAATCAAGGACCAAATCCTTTAACTACAACCCAAAACCTTGTAATTGTCCTAAAGTCAGACTTTGTCAAAAATTCAATGGTCAAGGTCAAGCCAAGTCAAGAACCATGTTGTGGCCACCTATTGGTCACGTCATGGTAGCTTCTCAACAAAATAGTCGGGTAACCACTAGTCTCCATGTTGTGGCGAGCAGACTGTCGTGTCATAGAAATTGTTTTTAACAACCTAAAGGATTAAGCTCCTAATCCATTAAGCCACCCATTGCTACACTCCAGAAAGCTTCCTAATATCTAATACAATAGAAAGATCAATGTTGTTTAGTCATGTATGTCTAATTCAATTCTAGCACTCAAACTAACTCAAAATGGAGAAATAAAACTAACATCTCACGCATAAAGCTCAATACACCAACAAACTTCAGATCTAGAACATATGTCCACTGAGGGACCTCAATAATCCATAAAGTTTATAACTTTATGGAATCCACGAATTTAACTCAACTTAACCATGGAGAAAAGTGGGTAGAAGCCTAGAGCTAACATGATATAATGACAAAGGTAAGATCTTAAGGACTTACAAAAGTCCATAAATAGCACAAGTTGATGATGTAGAGGTTTGATAGCTGAAACAGTGCCCCAAGAACACATTTTTCTTCTTCAAAGTGGCCAAAAATCACCAAAAAAAGCTCACAAGGTCAAAATGGAGGCTAGGGTTTCTTGGAGGATGAAAGGGAGGTGATGGAGGTTGAGGGTTGTTGAGATATTTATGGTTTTGTGTTAATATTAATTTTTCATGTATTTAGTCTTTATTAATATCGGATTGGGCCTGTCCATCCATAATTATGGTGCTAGGTTTAGACTATAAATATATCATGAATGTATTGTTTTAGGGTTAATATTTTTGTAGCCCTACGTATCATTACATAGATGTTCTAATCTAATTATCCTAAGATACTGATAATAAACCATCCGACACTCTTTCAATCACATTCAATCTTTGTTCTTATTGTTTGATTCAACTACCCTGTTCTGAATCTATCAATCATTATTTTATTGTTTCAACAATTGGTATCAAAACAGGAGATTGTGTAATACATATGCATATCTTCTATAGAGCTTACTAGGGTTTTGAGTTTTTATCAGATCTGTTCTAGCTGTCTTCATCGTTTTCATCGATTGTAGAGTTTTACCATAAACTCAATTGGTATCTTACACATCTGATTCTTTACAGTTTCAATTACCTTGTCAAGGATGAATCCAAAACATGCACACATCCTTGCTTTCAATCTTTCTAGCAGCATTGGATCGACTACCAGGATCCCAATCCTTTTCCCTCAAGACTATGAGGTTTGGGCTTTACACTTTGAAGATTATGTTCTTGGTCTTGAATAACATGAAACCTTGATATGGGAGGTTATCACAACACAAACTTTCGCTCACACGTCTACAAGGAAGATTGTTAAAACCCAAGTAGATTACAATGATATTCTAATCGATCATAAAGATACTCCTAATGATCAAAAAGGCAATCTTTTAAGCAATGTTAAGGGGACGAGAATCATTAGGTTCGCTCTTCCTTCATAACTTTTCGTCTGGTAAGTGCATGTGACACAAAGAAGGAAATATGGGATAGGTTGAAGGAACTTTACACAAGCGATTTAGATCTAGACCACTCTGTACAAACCTTGCTTTTGTTAGAGTTTGGTGCTTTTGTTTAGAAGCCTAAAGAGAAACTTGATCAGACTTTTAATCGCTTCAATTATCTACTAAGTAGGATGATTAAGAAAAATATTAAGCGTGAAAAGATTGAGCAGAAAGTTACGTTTATAAACGGTTTAAGGTCTAACTGGAAAGAAGTTGTATCAACTATGAAAGCTCATGAATAGTTTAAGAACTATTCTTTGGCACAACTAGTGGGTATTCTTAGATCTCATGAAGTCGAAGTGATGAAGAATGTGAAATTTGTATCGAGCATAGGGTCGTTGGCCTTAGTTGAGAAGGGAAAAAATGTTTTAGAAGAAGAATCAGAATCTGACCTCTTGGATTTTGAACTTACCAAGGAAGAATAAGCACGGATTGCTTCTAATCCAAAAAGGTTCATCAAAAAGAACTTTGGACGATTCAAAAATAGAAACATGTTAGGAAACTTTAATTCAAATATATCAAGCATTGAAAGATTTAGAAGCTCCAAAAAGGATGAAGAAAAGAATGAGAAAAAGCTGCTTGGTGATTATGTTTACGATTGGAACTACTACCATGGTAAAAAACCATTTTGCCAAAGAATGCATGCTGAGGAGGTTGAATGAGAAGAAGGAAGAAGAGAAGAATGAAGCTTACTATCTTCAAAATATAGAAGAATTAAGGAAGAGAAAGAATGCAGAGAATGCAAAACTTACTTTGATCATGCATAAGGATAGGGATGAGTTTGGACGAGTTGAGGTATGGTCAACTGATTCGAAAGATGAAGAGGTCTGAAATCCAACACATGGTGAATGCCTTGTTGCAAAAGCAGTTGCGCAGGAGTATGCTGGGAAATGTCTTATGGTGCAAAGCGGAGTCTCGAAGCAGAAGGAATTAACAACTGATGTAGGTCGTCCTACCGAAAGCTGTTTCGTAATAAGGCCTGTTCTAGAACAGGTGAAGGAGTTCGAAAATGTCATCAACATGGTACACTCCATACTTCAATCTCTTAATATTCCTGCTACATGCTATGAATCTGAATTAAATGATTTGAATTATACTTTCTCCAGTCTTAGTGATAGTTTAAAGAGAACTCGTCTAAACAATTCTAACCTAATTCATCAAATCAACAGGATAACAAGTAAAAGTGAAGAGAGACATATATGGATAGAGAAGCTGGAGATTAAGTTGACTAGGTCTTGTGATGATGTCATTTATTTGAAATGAGACAATTTAGCGCTTTTAAAACAACAAAATATTTTTTGTCTAATTGCAAAGCAGTTATATTTTAACATCACTCAACAACATCTTGATTGTGAAATAGGTAAAAAGATTCAAAAAATGATTTTACCCTTTCTCGAAATGAAAGAGGATGAAATTGATGAAGAGTGCTATAAATGCGATTCCATAGTATCTTCCGAAGAGGTTTCAGAGGCATATCGAGTTGGTTTTCACAAAATTGAAGCCTACATACAATCCAAAGACCATATGCACATGTTAAAACATGTTTCAGATGAAAAAGATAAAGAGAAAATTAAATATGATATTGTGCAAAATTTTGACTCTTTGTGCATGAAATTGAGTTCACAAAATACCTTTGATGCTAACAATGTTTTTGAATTTGATGAGAGTGACATGAGTGAAATTTCTATAGAGGATGAGATTGACTGTTCAGATTTTGTTTAAAATGAATGTGAACCGAAATATTTTTTTTTTCTAAAAACTTGATAGGCTATAATTTTGTGGTTTAGGCTAGGCATTCTAATGAATAGGTCTTGGTAGGATGATAAGGAGTGTTGTGGTGATTGTAACTTGCTTGTGGGTGTGTGCTGCCGTACATGTGTGTGTGGCCGCACATAGTGTGTGCGGCCGTACACGTGTGTGCGGCTGCACACTTGTGTGATGCTTCAGGTGTATAAATAGTCTTAGTCTGTGTCAGTTGAAAGGTGACATATGTATGTGTTTCCTAAGGTGTACCTGACCTTTAAATGATATAGATGTGTGCATGCTTGACTTAATTATCTTTCTACTTCGCCTACTGCATTTCATTGATAACTACATTGGATCCATAGATTAAGGGACTTACAATTGGTATCAGATCCAAATCAGTTTCATTTTGAAGAATCATAAGAGTGTGAGGTTGAAGATAGTTGTGGTTTTTGAAGTGCACTTATATTTTTTAATTGAGAAACTGCATTTAAACACTGATTTTACTTGTTTGAAACCATAATTCACAAAAAAAATCTAGTATTTTTGGGTGTGTGGTTGAGACTTTGAAGGTGTGAGGCTGAGATTTTGAAGGAGTGCGATTAAGGAGTACGGTTAAACGAGTGCTGCCAAGTGAAAGGCTAGGTGTACTGCCTAGTGTGCTACAAAGTGTACGTTTGGGTGTGCGATTGGTCTGTGTTGTTAAAGTGTACGGTTATCATGTGCCGTTAGCGTAAAGAGTTAGCGTGTGCAGTCATCTTATGTGGTCAGCGTGTGCAGTTAGCGTGTGCGGTCATCGTGTGTGGTCAACGTGTGCAGTTAGCGTGTGTGGCTAAAGTGTGAAACTGCATTTTTTTGTTTGGTTGACAATTTTTAATTTTGACCCTCCTGTTGAGTTGTTCCTTCTAGAAAACGACAAAATGGAATCTCAAAGTCAAACTCATTTCCACGAACTTGATACTGTCATGGGTACTACTACGCGTATTCCAAGATTAATGTCTGTAGATGGTTTTCCTGAGTGAAAGTTTAGAATTTAAAAGTACATTAAAATGAAGGATTTCACAGTCTGGAGAAGCATTCTTAGAGGCCCTTTTAGAATAACTATGATAGTTGGAGGACAAGTGATTGACAAAGCGGTTGAAAACTACACAGATGAAGAGTTTGAAAAACTGGAAGAACAGGAAAGGGCCCTAGCCACTCTAACCATGGCACTATCTCCTAATATTGCTCAAGGATTCCGAGAGTATACTTCCACTAAAGAATTGTGGGAAGCACTAATTGAGGTATATGAAGGAAATGAAGATATGAAGGAGAGTCGAGAGGACATGTTACGCCAAAAGTTAATTTGTTCAACTACATTCCCGGAGAGACTCTTGAGGCACAGCTGCAGCGATTCACAACTTTCACAACTGACATGAAGATATCTGGTATTTTCTTGACCAAGTCAGAGATCAACAAGAAGCTTCTGAATGCTCTTCCTAGATCATGGGACATGAATGTTACTGTGATTAAGAAGACCAAGGATCTGAATCATCTCACACTTGCTGAAACTATGGCAATCATCAAAGCTTGTGACATTGGTGACAAACAAAGAGAAATCAACCATGTGAACTCGTTCTCAACTGTAAATCTTGGAATCTCGTCCAACAATGCTCTCTCATCATTTATGTCTTCCTCAGGTCAACCTTTGGCTACTCAACAACCTTAGATTTAGACCTTCACTACTGGATAATCCATTCCTCATTCTCAAAACCAGCCATTTATCACTCCACAAGTTGTTCCTTTTCCGAATGTGCCAGTTGTAGCCTCTTCCTTGAACATTAAAGACACTGATGAAAATCTAGTTCTAGCCACAGGGGATTGTTAATTGCTACAATGCCTTTGTAGCTGGAGAGCTTACACCTCAGCTATCGTTTGCTGACCTGGATCAGATTCATCCTGAAGACATGGAAGAAATGGACATAACATGGCAGATTGCTATGGCTATTTTTTGGGCCAAGCAATTTGCTAACAAAACGGGGAAGAACAACTGGGGCATGAATGTTGGGATTCAACAAGGGCAAGCTACGTTGTTTTAACTGCCATGAGCGGGGTCACTTTGCTCGTGAGCGTCCAAACCCAGATCGTAGGACGAACAACAACAGGACAACGGTTTCAGTTGGAAACAACCGTCCAGGTGTTATGGTTAATGGTGAGACTACTATGGTCGCTTAGTCCTTTGACTGGGAGGACCAGATTCAGGATTTGAATATTTTAGGACTAGAAAATGCTCACCTAGCCCAAATTGACGATGTTCCCATGAAGAATGATGAAGCTGATCCTGAAGCTGAAATGATGGAGATGCAGTTTGCTCTGATGGTATCTTCTACTTCTGAGCCCAGGAAAAGTGAGGTAAATCTACCGTCTTGTTCTCAGGCTTGTAATGAATATGTTAAACTTCTTCATGATGAAATTCAATTATTACGTAGAGAAGTAGAGGACCTTAAATATGAGGGCTATCAGCTTAGAAACGGACAGAAACCCCTTAAGGCCCAGTTAGAGACAAAGATAAAGGACTTTAAGAGAATTTAAACAGAATACAGTGGAAAAGGTAAGCTTTATGATTATGTTAAAAGACAAAATGATGAGCTAATTACCGAGCTTGATACATTAAAAAGAGAATTTGATACTGCAAATTTTGCTTTTCAAAAGTTTGATGGATCAAGCGAGGTAGTTGCTAACATGATTGATTACTGTATGCAATTTAAACGAAATCAGTCTAAGGGTTTAGGATATGATAGTGTACCTCCTCCTTATATTCATACATATCAGTATCAACCTCTATCCAAGGATAAGATTGCCAACGAACCATTTATGGTTTATGGCAAGCCATCTGGTTTCATTTCAGGCGGATTTATTAATGTTGAAAGTACTAACATTTCTACTTCCCCTGCAGATCAACCCTTAGATCAGGCCAAGCATGAAGTTGGAGAATCTGTTTGTGTTTCTGTTTCTAATTATGATATTTTTGTTTCAAATGAAAATGTTTGTGTTTCTGATGTTAAAATTGATAATGTTTCGTGTGATGTTTCCACATCTTCTACTGTTGAACTTAATTTCGTTGATATGTTTGATGAATTGTTTGGTAATTCTAATGCTTGTGATTCTCAAGAAAACCCATCAATTCCACAAGTCACACCATCTGAGGCACCCTCACTAATCTCACAACCTATTTATCATGCATGTATTTCTGAGAAGAGTAAGAGTGTCTGTCAAGATAATAAATCTGAGAAATGTAGTACAAGTTCAAATAATAATCAGATTTGTTTTAATTGTGGTGGTCATATCGCTAGAAGTTGTCAAAATAGGATCTTTGTGAACTATATGTCACCAAGAGGAGAGAATGAATCTCGAGTAAGTTCTTTAATTAGAAAATCCTCAAGAACTCGTTCTCAAAATGATGATTGGAAAGTTAATCGAAGCAGAAAAGGGCTGTTTTTCAAAAGAATAAAAGGGTTTTTAATAATAACAAAGCTCCAAATAGTTTGCCAAAACCGAACAAGGCTCTGCCAAGATCGGTGTCGTAAAAAAAAAATTCTGGATCTTCAACCACTTCTGGTAGAACATCTAGAGGCTCAGTGTAAGCTCATAAGAAACCTATTTAAAAACCGCCTGAGAATGTTGTAAAACCTAAATAGCATAGGATGCCCAAATCAATTTCCAATCCATCATCTCCATCCTTTGAAGTGGTTAGGAATGAGGATCCTAATTTGAAATCATTAAAGGATAAATCAGAGAAAGCAAAAGGGAAACCCAGGATACTGATGACCTGGGTTCCTAAATCTAAATGATCTCGCTCATCATGCAGAGACAGTTGCGGAGGAATGTCGTCAGACCGTGGTATATCGACAGCGGCTGCTCCCGGCACATGACTGGAGATATCTCCCAATTGCACGACATTCAAACATTTAATGGGGGATATGTCTCCTTCGCGGGCGGAAAAGGTGGAAAGATAAGTCAAAAAGGAATGGTGACGAACAGAGTGCTTATTTTTGAGAATGTCAACTATGCTCCTGAGCTGAAGCATAGTCTACTGAGTGTCTCTCACATCTGTGACAAGGACTACTCAACACACTTCACTAATAAAGAATGTCTGATCTTAAAGCCAGACATTGTCATTTCGGAAGAATGCATTCTCATCAAATCTAAGCGGGATGGGAAAGCCTACATTATCAATATGAACAACAATGTGCCCGATGAAGTTAGCTGTCTCTTTTCCAAACTCTCCGAACAAAGCACAATGTTGTGGCATTGTCGACTTGGCCATGCAAATACAAAGAATTTGAACTGGCTTGCTAAGAACGAAATGGTCCGCGGTCTTCCTGTCAAACATTTCATTACCTTTGAAAAATGTATTTCCTGTGTTCAAGGAAAACACCATCGGAAACCACGTCTACCAAAGCAAGTCAACTCCATCAGTCAGGTGCTCCAATTGTTGCACATGGACTTGTTTGGTCCGGTCAACGTCCTCAGCGTCAATCGAAATTCGTATTCTCTCGTTGTGATAGACAATTTCTGTCATTTCACGTGGGTCTTCTTTTTGTCCAACAAAGCTGGGATCGCTGACCTCATCAAGAAGTTCATTGTAATGATCGAGAACCAAACCAACCACCAAGTGAAAGCGCTATGCACAGATAATGGAATAGAGTTCAAGAACGTTGTTCTTCATCACTTTTGCGCTAAGAAGGGTATTGTGCGTCAGTATAGTTCTGTTCGGACACCAAAACAGAATGTCATTGCTGAGCGGAGAAATGAGACATTAGAAGACGCTGCAAGGACGATGCTCTGTGATTCTAAACTTCCAGTCTTCTTTTGGGCAGAGGCGATCAACACCGCTTGTTACGTTCAAAATCATGTCCTGGTCAACAAAGCCCAGATGAAAAGGCCATACGAAATTCTTTATGGACACAAGCCATCGGTCAACCATTTCCGAGTATTTTGTTGCCCTTGTACTCTTCGCCACTTAGAATCCAACCCAAAATTCAATGCAAAAGCTGATGATTGTTACTTTGTCGGTTACGCTGCTCGTACTGCTTACCGGGTATACAACAAGAAGACAAAACAAATAGTGGAGTCTTTCGATGTTCGCTGGCTTGAAGAGAATGAAACGGACTCTAGGGTGGGTCCGACCTGGATATTTGACTACACATAATAATGTTCGCTGGGTCTACCTCTTGCTCGAAGATTATTATTGAAGAAGAAGATGAAGAGGTTGTCTACAGACCACCATTGGTTTTTGCTACTGATCCTCCGGTGGAGTCTACTATTCCAATTGCTTCTCTTGAGTCCTCAACACAACAATCTGCTCCAGATGCTGATAATACTCCTCTCACTCCGATCGAGAGAGAGTTCATGAACCAAGATGCTTCCGCTGTCACTCAGAATCTGATGGACCTTTTCTTTCCCGATCAAATAGCTGATGAGTTTGTAGCAAATCCACCAACCGAAGCTGGTACATCTACCGTGGATTCTTTAGCACATGAAGGAGTTGTTAATATTCATACTCTTCCCGTTTCACTCAATGACATCAGTCATGAAATCCCCTCTAGCATACAGCGCGATAATCCGATAGAGAACGTTATTGACCAGCTGGGCGATGAAGTTCAAACGAGAAGCCAGAGTAGAGATGTCAACTCATGTCTCTATTCTTGCTTCATTTCCCAAATAGAGCCCAAGAACGTCGAAATGGATTTGAATGAGCCCAACTGGGTGGATACCATGCATGATGAGCTCAATCAATTCGAAAAGCTCGAGGTTTGCAAGTTGGTGGAGCTGCCTAAAGGCAAGAAATCTCTCGACACCAGGTGGGTATTTCGGAACAAGCAAGACGATTCGGGTGTCATTTTCCGTAATAAGGCGAAATTGGTGGTCCGTGTGTTCAGGCAAATTGAAGGTCTTGATTATACAGGAGTCTATGCTCCGGTGGCGCGCTTGGAGTCTATTCGCATATTCCTCGCCTATGCTTCCTACATGAACTTTACTGTTTATCTAATGGATGTCAAGACGGCTTTCTTGTACGGCAAGGTGATGAAGGAGATTTATGTTGACCAACCTCCTAGGTTTGTTAACTCAAAACTTCCCAACCATGTCTACAAGTTAGACAAGGATTTGTATGGGCTGCATTAAGCTCCTAGAGCTTTGTATGCTACCCTAGCACAACACTTGCTCAATCATGGCTACTCATGCGGTACTGTTGATCAGACCCTATTCATCAAACATGTCGGTCTAGATCAAATTCTTGTTCAAATCTATGTGGACGACATCATTTTCGGGTCGACGAGTCCTCAGCTATGCACGGACTTTGAGGACGTCATGAAAAAGCGATTCGAGATGAGTTCGTTGGGAGAAATGACCACGTTTTTGGGGCTTCAGGTCAAACAATCTTCATCCGGAATCCTGATTCATCAAGCCAAATATGTGGATGATATGCTCAAGAAGTTTGGGTTTGGAGACACCAAACCTGCTTTGACGCCAATGGCCGAGAGACCACTGTTGACTCATGATCTTGAAGGCAAATTTGTAGATCAAACATACTATCGATCAATGATAGGATCGCTGATGTATCCGACTGGAAGTCGCCCAGACGTTATGTTTGCAGTCTGTCAATGCGCACGCTTCCAGGCTAATCCTAAACTGTCTCATCTTATTGTTGTTAAAAGGATTTTTCAGTATCTCAAAGGCAGCCCAAAATTGGGTCTTTGGTATACGAAAAATTCAGAATTTGATCTTTACGCTTTTGTCGACAACAATTATGGCGGCTGCGAGATTGACAGGAAATCGACTTCAGGCGGATGTCAATTTCTCGGAGAGAAGCTATTCTCCTGGCAGTGCAAGAAGCAGTATACTGTCTCGACCTCAACAGCAGAAGCAGAATACGTTGCTGTGTCTGCCTGTTGTTCTCAAGTCATATGGATACAACAACAGCTATTGGACTACGGTTGAATTTTCAAGAAACCCCTATTTTTTTTGTGACAATGAGGCTGCGATCCAAATTGCTAAAAATCCGATTCATCACTCAAAAACCAAGCACATCGATATCAAAGTTCATTTTATCAGAGATTGTTATGAGCACTCGCTCATTCAGCTAGAACAGGTTCCCTCTGCTAATAATGTGGCGGATCTGTTCACCAAGCCGTTTCACAAAGCTCGATTCGATGTGCTAGTAAACTTTTTGAAAATGATTCGCTTTGAGGATTAAATTTTGTTTAGGTTAGTTCAAATTTGTGCATTTTAATTTCATTCTCACCCATGCACAAATTTAGGGGGAGAAATAAACAAAAACCAAACAAATATTGAAAAACAGTCAAAAATCCAAAACAGTAAAATTCAGAAAAATCAAAAATATTGTCGCTTACAGTTTTGCTTGTTGATCTATTACTGGGAAGTGATATAAAACTTATGGTAACGGGCAATCTGAATCTGTGTAAGGTACCAAAGCTGAATTGTCTAGGCTTTGTGTTCGATGCGTTGGTAGGCATGAAAAATTTAATGGTCTTGACTAGGTGCAGATGAACTTAAGGAATCTAGAGACTTGATAAATCTTGACTTAGATAGTTCTGTTTAGCCTGACAATATGACGCTTGGATAGGTTGAGCAAGGAGATATACATGAGAATCCACCAGTCACACTAAAGAACCCGTATCTAGAACTGTGGTTTTACTTTTCCTCGATGTACGGATACTGTCCTTAATTCCGGTATTGACGGAGCGACTGGGGAATTCCGACAAAGTAGGTATGTAGAAAATTATTTTCTTTCTTTCTTACTGTTAGTCATATATTGCCTCCTCTACGTGATTGGAGGAGATCCGACCTGGACTGCAACATATGCAAATCTATTTCTCTGCATCTTATATCTATAAAATTCTTCCTATCTTTTAGCCATATGCTGTCTCCTTTATGTGATTAACAATCCGACCTAGTACACAGCATATGCAACCTTCTACTTCTCAATCCCTCTAAAACTATAATTAATCATAATCTAAATCTATCCTCTCTATGAATAATAGTCTGCTCACCTAAAGTAAGGAGTATCTCGGAAGTTCTTGATTATTCGGGTGTATCAGGAAGCGGAAAACATGTTCTAGTACACTTAAACTTGAACAACTCTAGATTGTCTGTAGATCTCGCTGCTCAATTTAGGTGGACAACAATATGCTTGGTCGTCGTCAGATGAATTGTCCTTAGGTAATTTTATCTAGTTACTTAGGATCAACCTGTCTTGTCACTGATAGAATTCGTAAATCTTGTCACAAATTTTCCGTGCTTAAGTGGACCACAATACTGACGATCGTCCATATCTATTTATGAAGGGAGAAGGACTGATAAACGGACAATAATTGTCTAACAACTTTGATCCCATATCAAAAAAGGTTATTCGATTTCAATATAGTGGATTGAATTTAGGTTGAATAAAGTTTTATTTTATTTTTATTTTTATTTTTATTTTATACTTTTCTTGATTAATGAATACTCCTTCTCTGCTTTGACGAATATTTAATCCCAAAAAATTGTTTATATTCCCCATCATGCTCATCTCAAATTGACTTTTCAATAAATTTTCGAATTCTCTTCATAAAGCAGGGTCAGTAGAACCAAAACTAATATCATCATCATAATTTGAACAAGCATGAGATGATTCCCAACTTTCTTTCGAAAGAGTGTAGGATCAATTGATCATTGTTTAAATTTTGATTGCATTAAAATTTTGGAAAGAGTTGCATACCAGGCTCTTGGTGCTTGTTTTAACCTATAAGCAACTTTATCTAGAATATAACAATGATTAGGGAGTTATTCTTTTATAAAACTTGGTGGTTGCTCGACATACACAGTTTCTTCAAGTTCACCATTCAGAAATGCACACTTGAATTCCATCTTATAGACTTCAAAATCCTTGTCTGCTGCATAGTCTAAAAATATTCGGCCAGCCTCGAGTCTTTCAACAGGGGCGAAAGTTTCTTCATAGTCTATACCTTCATGTTGCGAATAACCATTAACAACAAGCCTAGCTTTGTTTCGAACAACATTACCATCATTATCAGTTTTGTTTTTAAAAATCCATTTTATACCCAATATCAAAACATCATTTGGTTTGGGAATGGGTCTCCAAACTTTGTTTCTCTCAAATTTAGGTTGAATTCTCAAAATAAAGAAACAACCCAATCTTGGTTTACACTAAGTACCTCATTCTATGCACGAAGTTCAGCTCGTGTTAACATTCCTTCATGAGGATTGCCAAGAGCATGTTCTTTTGGATGACTTCTTGTCCATATATCCATTGGAGGATATGCAGGCTCAAAGTCGAATGGTGCATCTTCGAACATTTCTTCAGTTTCAGATCCTTCACCTGTATTTGACAAATTATCATTAATGTCTATAAATTCATCATGTTGATCATTCAAAACATTTGTATTATTAACAACTTGCTCCCTTCGATAATTGGACTATTATTACTATGATCCCCCTCGACATCAACAATCATCAGGATGTTTCGACGCTTCTTCCAGTTGATTGTCAACAGCATTAACTTTTGCATCAACATCACGATATGGAACACCAAAAATCAAATCAGAATCAAAATCTAATAAAGTTAAATTTTGAGATTCATTATTTGATTCATTAATTAATGGTTGTTGATCCAAAGTCTTTTTAAATTGTTAAACATAATAATTATCAAAAGTAAGATTAAATGTTTCTTCGATTTTCGTGGTTCGTTTTTTAACACACTATATGCAACCGAATTATGAGAATATCCCAAGAATATCCCTTCATCAGCTTTTGACTGAAATTTCAAAAGATTATCCTTGAGATTCATATTAAAGCACCTGCATCCAAAAACATGGAAGAATTTAACATTATCTTTTCGGTTGTTGATAATTGCATAAGGGGTGATGTGAAAATGATGATGAATAAAAGATCTATTTTGAGTAAAACATGCAGTGGAAACTGCTTCGGCCCATAGATACTGAGGAAGATTTGCATATGTGAGCATTATTCTTGATGCATCGCAAAGTGAACGATTTCTACTTTCTACAACACTATTCTGTTGAGGTGTGTAAGGTGAAGTGAAATTATGCGAAATCCCTTTCTCAGTTAAGAATGAATCAAAAACATTGTTCTTAAATTCTGAGTCATTGTCACTCTTAATCTTTTGAACCCTTTTCTACAAACATAGTTCAATATGCTTGATGAAGTCGATCATTGCTTTAGCAGTTTTGGATTCCAGTCTCAGAAAATATACCCATGTAAACCTTGAAAAATCATCAACAATGACCAACATGTATCTCTTCTTTTTGAGAGTCTCAACAGTCGAGGGCCCATAAAGATCAATGTGAAGAAGCTCTAAAGGTTCAACAATCTTTGAATCAATAACAACTCTGTGCTGTTTTCCCTGTTCGCAAGCTGCACACAAAGTATCATTATCAAATTTTAACTCAGGTAAACCGCTAACCAGATCATTTACCACCAATTTTTATTTAAATTTCGGAAATTCCAATAAGAAAGTCTTTGATGTTGGAGCCAGCTAACATCAGATGAAGCTTTCGAAAGTAAGCAAATAGAGGGAATCCCAACTATTGGTTTGATGTTGTGACTAAAAATATCGCCTTTTCGATTTGATTTGAGCAATACTTCCTTTGTGTCTATTTTTAAAATCATACTTCCTTCTTCATGAAACACCACTTGATTGCCAGTTCGCACAAGAAGGTTCGAAACACTTATCAACTTATGTTGAAGACCTTCAACATATGCTAACCTGCTCACTGTGAATTCCCCATTTTTTACCTTCACATTTCCTTTCACATAACATTTTTTATTATTACCAAACTTCACCACTCCACCATTTTCTAGACTTCGATAATCATGCAAGTTTTCCTTCTTCCCAATCATGTGACGAGAGCAACCACTACCAATATACCATCTGTCGTCATATTGCTCGTCACTCATAACCTGCAATTAGTGAAAGAAATTAGGTACCCAAGGTTGTTAGGGTCCTTGGTTATTAGATTGAAAATCATTGTCAAAATAAGATCCTAGAATCCAATTATGAACTTTAGATTTGAGACTATCAATTACATCAACTTCGTTAGTTAAAGGCAATGAAATGTAATCATTCACCGATTTAGAGTTTTCACTGACTTTTGCCTTTTGCTTCTCAGTTCGCTTCTCATTAACCTTTGCTTTCGGAATTGCTCTCCATTTTTTAACTAAAGAATTCAATTCCATGGATGAAGAGCTTCCATTCGAAGATTCATTCAGATAATTTTCATAAGCATCCTTGATTTGTTGTTGAGAATACTTCCCAGACTGGAATGATTTCCCATTTCCTTCTCGCCAATGGTTAATGTTTTTCACATAAGATTTACCTTTGACATGCGAAACTTTGAAAACCTTTTTCATAGGAGGATTGGGAAAATTTGGTTATTTTGGTGTGAAAGTAACATTTCTTGTTGAATTAACTTTATCAAACTTTTGAGTTTAAAACACAGGTTTCATATGATAAGAAAAACAATTTTGAACATTCTTTTTCTTATTCAAAAATTGGTTTTGGTTTGAAAAATGATTTTGTGAAAACCTTGTTTGTTGATTTGAATTAAAATTCGTTGTTGATTGATGATTTGTACGCTTCTTTGCATTGGATGATTGTCCTTTTGTTTGAAAAGCTAGTTTTTACTCTTGAGTTTTAGATTTTGAAAAATCATTTTATGTTTTATATGGAGACAAATATTTTTGAGTTAGAGCAGGAATTTCCTTATTTTCAACTTTCTTTTGAAAAGAAGTCTAAACTTATTTAGACTTTTTATGTTCAGATATTTTATTTAGCAAGACATTCGACTTCTTTTGAGACTCCATTGTTTGCCAAAAAACTTTCTTTCTTCATTTTTTCTTTGAACCACCACATTCTTTCGAAATTTTATCAATTAATTGTGACATGTTGTGAAAAAAAATCAGCTTGGTTTGAAACATCTTTTGATTTTTGAAATTTCTCAATACATCCTCGTTTTGGTTTTTGTCGTTGAAAAGTATATAAATTCTTTGTAAGATTGTTTTCGATGGTACTTTGGTTTGACAAAAATCCTTCTTTTGATGACTTCTTGTTATCCTCTTCAATCATTTTGTTAAAATCAAGTTTAATTTTATCACTATTCCCTATTGTGACAAAAACCTGATTTGGAAAGATAGCTTCATCTGAGCATTTAAAATTTGGATACAACACTGTATTTGTCTCAAGATAACGAGAACCTTTTTCCTTCATTATTATGTCGAATTTCTAAGTTTCTTCAGAAACCTAATCAACAGCAACCCTTGGAATTATTGTTTCTTTTGTGACATCATCATTATCATCATCACTATCTGTTTGACTATG
This sequence comes from Lactuca sativa, assembly GCF_002870075.4. Lineage (NCBI taxonomy): Eukaryota > Viridiplantae > Streptophyta > Magnoliopsida > Asterales > Asteraceae > Lactuca > Lactuca sativa. Next base: position 67,290,008 of record NC_056627.2, on the reverse strand, counting down.
TTCGATAGTCACATGGTAAAGATCATGACCTTTTGAAGTTGAGGGTTGAGTAGTGTCAACTTTAAATGTAGAATCATTACATTTTTCTTTGTCGTTAACCATTGAAGTGACATTAATGACCGAAAATTGAGAACATTCAACAACTTCTTCATCTTCAATTTCACTAATATCATAAGAATCATCTTCAATATCAACAAAATTAGTGTGAGAGTCAGATTTCGAATTCTCGGTTCTTTTCAAAATCTTTATTTGTTCATTGTTGTTCAATGTCTCATTTACAATATTAACTAATTCATTAGCATCCAGATATTCATCAATTTTCACTATTCTTTATGCATATATGTTATCTGGAACCGTATCAAATTTAGCAATTGTCTTTTCACAATCATAGGAAATATAGTCTATTTTCTCCTTTTCGTATGCTAAAAAAGGAAAAAGATTCCTATGTTGTGCTTTGCTAATATATGAAGAATGATGTAATGCTATCAATTTACCATATAAACGTTTGGCTAAGTTACAGTAGATATTTATTTGTTTTAACAACAATTTTACATATGCACTTAATTGTGACAACCCGGAATTTTCATTCGGTCAAACCCTAAATTCAATCACTTCAGTTTATAAGTCAAGTTCAATTTCATTTGTTTTTAGCAAATTTAAAGTTCGTTTGATTATTTTAAAAATTAATCTTTAAACGAACGGGTGAAAGCAAGTGTCGTCTCGAGTCTAGAAATTCCAAAACCACAAGTACAACATAGTTAAGAGATTCACGGCCAAACTTTTATGTTTGGGCCGTAAATCCCTCCAAAAACCGTAAACTCATGCCTTAAGCATAAGTTTACTCCCCAAAAAACTTCATTTCTTACTTGCAATCTCAAGAGCAAACTCCAAACACTCTCAACTACCATCCCGTCTTTCACCCGATTTCCCGAAAACGTAAGTACTACTTGGATTGATGTGTTGTTATATCATAACAACTTGTGATTATACATCTTTTGATCCATTAAATTTCATGTTTTGATTAGATTTCCAAAACACCAAGAACAAACACTAGTGTTCTTGTACTCTTAGCTCATTTCAAGCTTCCATATAGTAAGTACCTCTATCCTAGAGTCTTATAAAGCTTGTTATACATCTTTACATCAAGGAAATGTCCCTAGAACACCAAGAACAAGGTTTTCACGGTTTGGGAAGCTCCCAAAACTGTAAACACCAAGTAAGGTGCCAAAGGGTGCCTTAGTCCATTCACAGGCCTTAGGGAGATGTCTAGATCCTTCCTTGATGTGTTTATCACATAAAAAGCACAAAAATATCTCATTTATATGTGTTTACGGTTTGGGGAGCTCCCAAAACCATAAACACCCCAATGTATGTATAAATGACCAATATTTCTTTCCCAAGCCTTAGTAACTAACATGGATCCATTCTTTCGTGAGCGTAGGACTTGAAAACATGAAAATACCACTTTCCATATGAGTTTACGGTAGTAAACCCAAAAGGAAATGGCCTTGGGGCCGTAAACTCCTCAAAGGAGTGTAATGATGCCCTAATCTCTTCCAAAGGCCTAACCATCAAGTGGAAATGCTTCAAAGGACTTGTAAAACCTCAAAAAACCTTATGGTCAAAAAGTGAGGAGTTTACGACCATAAACCCTTGAACCCTAAACACAATTGCAAGGTCCTTTAGCACTTAGATGCAATCCTTATGACTTGTAGCACTTATAAAAGATGATTTACATTCCTTAGGATGTCTTAACTTTGTCAATTAGTGGTTTAAAGTCTAATTGGATACATATATGTGTGATTATATGTTAACTAGGATCATTTGGTGTGAACAAGTCTTCATTTGTCACCTAGCTATCCTACATCATTCAGTTCATCCGTACCACTCACTACAGGTGACTTCATACCCCTTAATCAATGGTTTAAATGTTTTTAAATGCTTTTACGGGGGAGGGGGGGGAATACAAGTTGAATTCTTATAGTTATTATATCAATCACATGTGATTAATAACTACCAAACCAGTAGTTTGCTTAGTGTTCAAACTGTTTTACTTCAAACTGTTTTACAAACTCTATTACATGTCAAAAACTTTTACTTAAACTCTTTTATACTTATTATCAAATGCATGCTTATGTATGTATAGTTATATAAGCAATGTTTAAAGCGCTTAGGAAGGCCAGCTCGCTTTATCTCCTTTTCCTCGTTGGGATGTGGCTTGAGGGCATCGGTTATCCATCCGAAGGTCGTCTAAATATTAGTTATATATTATGTATACATATATAGACATAAAAGTTCTTTCAACCAGTTCCGTACCTTTGGGTAGCAAGGGTTTCACAAACATGAACATACATTACTAGTAAGCTACCATAGGGGTAGCACAGGAAGATACTAATACTATTAACAGAACAATGAAACATACAATGAGTCAGTTCATTCATGAGTCAATACGAGTAGTACACGTAGTACATTACTATACATGCTAGATAGAGAGAGAACACACATTACAACTAGCACACGCAGAACATTACAGTACATACAGGCCAGACAGAGAAAGAGTACACTTTACAATTAGCACACTCATTACATGTACATTCTTGCAGTTATGTGAACCATTAAACGGGTCATGGCACTTCCTGCCATGACCGTTTTTGTATCCCGAATCTCCTTAATTCGGGAGTGTATGAGTTTGCGTATAGACCAATACTAGATTGACTATCCTACACCTTGCTGCTCGCTACAGTGGGACTTGTAAGTCTACGCGTGCCAAATGTCATTTCTTACGGTGTTTTACATCGTCGTTTTACTAGAGTCGGTAGCAGGATACAGGTCGATCACATGTTACTTTAATTGCCTTTGGTTTTTAAGGTAGTTAGTACAGCAGTAGTTACTTATTACAAATACTACAGTATTATGATATTTTCCCATTACACTCACTTCATGAATATTCACACGATGCACGGTAATGTAAAACTATATTTTTGGTTAATGACAGTCGGAATTGGGAAAATACACACTCTTACAAGAGACATACACAAAGAGACTAGACGCCTTAGTAGAAGGATACCATTAGTAGGAAACATAGGGTTTCTAGGAGAGTTCAAACATTTTACAATACATTGTACAAAATATCTTACAAAACATCTTACAAATGCTTTCATACAAACACGGACATTAATATACTTATGATCTCACCAGCTTTAAGCCGATACTCGCTTTCAAAATACTTGTATTCTCACGTCACCAATAGACAGGTACAGGTGCCAGGTTTTGACAAGATGGAGTTCATTCAAGACTCGTCTTTTATTTTGATATGTATATTTTAGTGTGTATAAAACCTGACAGAACACACATGTAATCAATTATATTATTAATGCAATGGATGATGTTGTTGCTTATTTACTATTATTCATTGTTGTTATACTGTACATGAAATCCTTTCGCCCCAGAACGTTTCCGCCGTTCATGGTTTTGGGGTGTGACAGATTGGTATCAGAGCATTGTTTATAGTGAATTAAGTATATAAACACATAAAAGATATACTAACTATAAATACAACGGGATTAAAATACTCTGACCAAGAGTTTATAATTTTAATATTAAAATATTTAATTAAGTATAAGTGCCTGCATTCATACTAAAATCAGTGTCACTAAGACAGTACAAAAGTATTACGATTATTGGGCAGCACAAGTAGACTTAGAGACATATAGTCAAAACTGGGAAGATATAGCCTGATTAACTATATTATCCGAGGGTTGACTAGCATGTGCCCAAGTGTGGTTGTGAGGTTGCAACAAGTCTAAAAACTTACCCACAATACCACAATGAGAACAATAGAACCTAAAATTAAAATACTATAGGAGTATTTTGCATTACTATAAGTTAATTATGTACTAGATTCTTATACCTCTCTTCTTGCGTAGATTTAACGGTTGGATTCCACCTACTCGGAGACCCGTACTACCCCAACCATGGCAATGCAGGATGACTGGAAGAAGAACCAGAAGATGATCACCCAATTCCTTTGGATGATCATGAAGCTGAAGGCTTTTCTGATGGTTCTGACTCAGAGCCATAAGTCAACAACCTACTGCCAGTAGGTCAAGCCCCTAACAACAACCCTCACCCAGCATTTCAAGGACCCACACCCTTGTGGGCAACCAACCTGAATCGCTGGAGCGACGAGCTGAGTCAACCCTTACCTTACTTTGGGAGTCGAAGCTTTTACAACCTCAGCGAAGGTGGCTCTGCTGATCGAGCTCTGCCTGTCGTGGTCCGCATAATAGCTCGTAATGTTGAGCAGGGTTGAGCAGCCATCGATCGAGTCATGGAAATTGATGCCAATTCTGGTGTCAACACTATCCGCATTCGTCAGCTAGATTCTGCTCACGAAAGGGCTCTGGTTCACAATGCAGGTCTTCGGAAGGAACTCACTAAAACCCGAGCTGAATTCAGAGAACTTCGAGCTCAGCAAGCAAGAGCTGATAGGCGCATAAGGGACATAGAACGTCTCCTGTCAGAATCAAGAACTCACCCTGGCAGTTCTCATCGACGATAGATTCTCATCAACTTCTCTCTTTTGGATATAACCTAGTTATGTAAAACTCTGGTCTAATTCCCTATCTGTGTAAATCATGGACCAGTTAGGTCTTGGTTAGGTTGTAATGCTGTCAAAATTTTCCCATTTTGGTTGATGTAAGGCCTCCTTATGTTGGCTGTTTTTCCCAAACTTGTTACATCTGTAATTCCAGTAATATTGACAGGTACCTAATCTTAAGGGAGTTATTATCCAAATGTCTTCATCTTTTACGTTCTAGATGTACATTCAATCGTATTTTTGGGCAATGAAGAGTTAGTCCATGAGTCATTTTCGTCAATTCTTCCATTAAATGCTTATCAATGTTTTCATCTTCATAAAATTTTAGATCATAGATGCCACCTCGAAGAAATTCAAGGAGAAACCCTAATAACGAAACACCGACACCACCTCCTCAACCACCTGTGCCTCAGTTCGACACGGCAGCCTGATATGGGCTTATTTAGTCATAGAAATCATTCATTATCTTATTAATTATTGTTGATATTATATCATTTTATGGACAAAAGATACTTAATTAGCTTAATATTACAATTTCAGAAATAAAAGACATGCTCGGTGAAAAAGGAAGAGGATTAGTGATTGGAAGCTTGGAGATTGAAGACTGAAGAAAGAAGGATGTTGCTGGACAGCTTGACCCATTGTCAGTGTTTTTGCTATATCTCATGAACCGTAACTCCGATTGATGAGATTCAACATGTTCTAAAAACTAGACACAATTTCAGACGACTTTCTTGTTTTGAGAAAATGTTGATTCCGAAAAAAACCCGACGAGTTTGGCCTAAACTCGACGAGTTGGTTAGAATGTTCCAGATTCGAAGATGCCATATCGTACACGCTGTATACGCCGATTATCGAAGAAACTTGATGAGTTATTCTAAAAAACATGTCGAGTTGGCCCTGTTTTATGAATTTATATATAGAAACGCTTCTCATTCGAACCCTAACTTTTACTGGAGGCTAGCTGCGACTTTTGAAGATCGGAAGGGTTGGAAGGGTTTTTGGAGCTGCTATTTTAGAGATTTCAACATAAGAGACAATTTCAAAGAGAATCAAAGGCAAAAAATCATTCTTCTTTTCATAATCTTTGTTTTGAACCATGGTTGAGTCATTAGATTTTGATTTTAGGTTATTACTTGCTTTAGATATGAGCTAAAAGCTTTTTACTTCTGTTTGGATGAGATAATCTTATGAACATGGTTTGATTTAGTGGTTGAATTGATATTAATTTGGTTATTCATCTTGTTAAGCTTATTAAAGATCCTTATGTATTGATGATAAATATTTTTATTTAACAAATAAGTGATTGAGTTCCATGCATATCTTCTTGATTACTTGATTCATATAGTTTTATGAATATAAGATTTTAAGCCTAGAAATAGTGAATATGAAACTAGGGTTAACTATAAAATGTGTAAATCAATGTGTGAGCATGTGTGATGAACAACCATACATGATTTGATTTAATTGAACAAATTTGATTAACTATTGTTTTAAGTCTTGCTTGATACAAACTGAACACTTGGAAAGTTGTTAATTTAATCACTTGATCACTGTTTGAATTAACTTGTCTACTAAAGGATTAGTAATAATGAACATGAACCCAATCACATTAGGAATCGGTAACCATTGAGATATTAATTCATTGCACTTGCCACGAAATCAACCATTGGAATAAGTGAATCGAATCTAAACAGAAGTCTCTTTTATCATTGAATCTAGTTGTCCTTTCTTATTCTTCTTAGTTGTCAATTGTCTTTGTTTGAGTCTTAAAGTGCTTGATTAAGTTTCTAGTCTTGAAAAACTATGGAACCCCCCCTTTTGTTATTTAATTGTTTTTAATTAGATAATACTAGTACTTAATTTGATTGTTACCGTTCCCTATGTTCGATACCCTACTTGCTTAAACTAAACTACTATCGATAGGTACACTGCCTGCGTGTGTTTGTTTTCATTTGAGTTTGTTAGGATTAAAACTAGTTTGTTTTAAACACATCACAACCCAAAATGCTAGTGTACCTACAGCTGTGGCTACAACCATGGCTCAATATCATTCGTCTTGTTCCACTCGAGGAGGAACCCCTGTCTTGTCTACTCATGGTGAAATCCCGGTGTGCTTGAAAGAGTGCTCCAACAAGGACTTCACCAACTGCAAGCCATTGTCCTTCAAGGGGACTGGCGGAGTCATTTCTCTCTCGCAAAGGTTCGAGAAAACCAAATCGGTTTTCAAAATCTGCTCTTGTCCCGAGGAGAGCAAGGTGAAGTTCGCTGCTTGCACCTTCAAAACGAAATCCCTAACATGGTGGAACGGCCATGTTAAGTCACTATCTCTTATAGGGGCTAATGCTATGGGCTGGGAAACTTTGAAAGACCTCATGATTGAGGATTACTGCCCAAGGGGCAAGATTCAGAAGCTAGAGGAAGAGCTATGGAGCCTAACCATGAAGGGCTCCAATGTCGTCGCCTACACCGCCAAATTCTGCGAGCTGGTGGCCATCTGTCCCAACATGATTCCTTCAAAGGGAAAGAAAATCGAGAGATACATATGGGGGCTGGTGCCGCCATACCACGGAAATGTTTTGTCATCACACCCCACTACATTTGATAGTGCCAAATGATTGGCACATCGGCTCATAGACAATGGGGTTTGTACCCCAGCCGCAACAACTACCCTGGCCATCTCAGAACCTGCCAGAACCACCGATTCTAAGTGGAAGTTTTGGGATGACAAGAAGAAGGCTAAGGCTGCCAAAAAGCAGTAGGTCGTGGCAGCACATGCTGCGATAGCACCTGCCGCTGCTTCTCCGGTAAAGCAGTATGCTGGAAGTTTGCCTAAGTGCAACAAGTGCACCTTCCATCACGTTGGCGCCTGTCGGGAGATGCAGTGTCTGAACTACAACGGGAAGGGGCACATTGCCTATTTCTGTAAAGCTCTGGCAAAGCCAATCATCCAAGCCCCCGGTGCTAGAGTGGGCCAAACTTGCTACGGTTGTGGCGAGGTAGGCCACTTCAAAAGAAACTGCCCGAAGGCAGGGTTTGCCGGTGGAGCGGCAAGAGTTCTGGCCATAGGCCATGAGGAAGCGGTTGCTGACCCCACAGTATTCACTGGTACGTTCCTCCTCGATAACTCTTTTGCATGCATTTGTATTTGATAGTGGAGTGGAGAGGAGTTATGTGAACCAAAAATTTGCTCATTTACTTAAGCAAAAATCACGAGCACTTAGTGAACCGTTCACTGTAGAAGTGGCTAATGGAAAGACAGAGAGCACTAGCATTATATTCATAGGGTGTACCCTAACTTTAGATAGCCATTCATATTCTACCGATCTCATGTAACTTTAGATAGCCATTCATTTTCTACCGAACTAGGTGCACTATCATTATATTCATAGAGTTGTTCGTCTAGCACCTACAAAGATGCAAGAACTGTCCGGTCAACCTAACGAACTGCTCAGCAAGGGCTATATAAGACCAAACTTCTCACACTGGGGAGCTCCAGTCTTGTTCGTCAAGAAGAAGGACATATTGTTTTGTATGTGTATCGACTACAGAGAGCTCAACAAGCTGACGGTCAAAAATCATTATCCGTTGCCTCGTATCGACGATTTATTTGACCAACTTCAAGGGGGAACTTCTTTTCAAAAATCGACTTGAGATCCGGATATCACCAACTACGAGTGCTAGGGAGGATGTTCCAAAGACAACCTTCCAAACTCGTTATGGGCACTATGAATTCGTAGTGATGTCGTTCGAATTAACAAATGCGCCCGATGTATTCATGGACTTAATGAATAGGGTGTGTCGTCCTTACTTGGATTAGTTCGTCATCGTCTTCATCGATCACATACTCATCTACTCTCGTAGTAAGGTGGAGCATAGTCAACATCTGCGACAAGTACTCGAAACATTACATTCGGAAAAGCTATACGCGAAGTTCTCAAAATGCGAATTTTGGATTCGACGAGTCGAATTCTTAGGGCACGTGGTTAGCGAAGAGGGTATACACGTGGACCCTTCCAAAATCAAGGCCATTGAGAATTGGTCAGCACCGAAGACGCCTACAGAAATTCATCAATTTCTAGGCCTCGCTGGCTACTATTGCAGGTTCATTCAGAACTTCTCCCGCATTGCAAAACCTCTTACAACACTGACCTAAAAGGGCGTGGCCTTTGACTGGGAAGAGAAGGAAGAAAGTGCATTTCAAACGCTCAAACGAGCCTTGTACACCGCACCAATACTATCCCTTCCCGAAGGAATAGAAGAGTTCGTTGTCTATTGCGATGCGTCAAATCAAGGACTCAGATGTGTTCTGATGCAGTGAGGTAAGGTCATCGTCTATGCCTCAAGACAGTTGAAGACACATGAGGTCAACTACACGACCGACGATCTTGAACTAGGAGCAGTTGTGTTTGCACTGAAGATTTGGAGACATTACTTGTATGGAACGAAAAGCACTATCTTTACAGACCACAAAAGCTTACAACACATATTTGACCAGAAGGAGCTCAACATGAGACAACGACGGTGGGTCGAGCTACTCAGTGATTACGAATGAGAAATTCGTTATCATCCGGGTAAATTCAACGTAGTAGCTGACGCCCTAAGTCGGAAGGAATATTCTGGTCGTAGAGTCAAATCGTTGACTATGACTATCCATTCACACTTGTCCACACAAATTAAGGCGACTCAGCTCGACGCTTTGAAGCCTGAAAATGTGGCGGGTGAATCCCTGAGAGGGATGGATAAGAACTTGGAGGTTAAGGGTGGCGGAGCTTATTATTTCATGGACCGGATCCGGACCCCGAATCTCGATGGTTTCAGAGACTTGGTCATGAACGAGGCGCACAACACTCGTTATTCCGTGCACCCGGGATCAGATAAGATGTATCTGGATCTTAAAAGGTTATACCGGTGGCCTAACATGAAAGCAGAGATTGCTACCTTCGTGAGTAAATGCCTTACTTGCGCAAAGGTCAAGGTGGAATACCAGAAACCCTCTGGTCTATTACAACAGCCTGAGATACCGGAAAAGAAGTGGGAGCGGATAACTATGGATTTCATAACCAAGTTGCCTAAGACAACGGGTGGACTTGATACCATATGGGTCATCGTCGATAGATTGACCAAGTATGCACACTTCCTGTCGATCAAAGAAACAGACAAGATGGAGAAACTTACAAGAACTTACATTAGGGAGATTGTACGACTGCATGGTGTTCCCTTATCCATTATCTCAGACAGAGATAGTAGATTCACTTCGAGGTTCTGGCAGTCGTTACAAAGTTCCTTAGGAACTAGGCTGGACATGAGTACAGCCTACCATCCACAGACCGACGAGCAAAGGAGAGAACTATCCAAACACTTGGAAGATATGTTGAGAGCCTGTGTGATCGACTTACGGAAAGCTTGGGATACTCATTTACCCCTTGTCGAATTTTCCTACAACAACAGTTATCACACGAGCATAAAGGCTGCTCCATTCGAGGCCCTCTATGGGCGAAAGTGCATATCCCCTCTGTGCTGGGCTGAGGTGCGTGACACCCAGTTAGCTAAAGGACGAGTTCCTAAAAGCACTCTCACAGTGTAACACCGTGAATTTTCAAAATAATTTTTCGCAAATATAAAAACATTTCTGATTTAATTTCATAAAACATTAAGTTTAAAATCCGAATTCGTATCATACAAAATCCCAAGATCACATATATATCGAAAAGTCCCATGCGTGTGTACAGATCAAGCCGGCGCCTTCCCACGGTCATCGCTAGTACCTGAAACAACGACACGAACATTGTAAGCACGAAGCTTAGTGAGTTCCCCAAAATACCACACACATAACACATATTAGCCACTCAAGGCTATAACTCTATGGGTCCGTACACCCAAACTCTGTGAACCCTCAGGTTCTAACTCTGGGAACCTTCCGGTTCCAACTCTATAAACATGCACAACATAAATCACATAGAAATAATGCAGTACAACACATCACATACACATAGCACACAAATACTCTGATCACATAACTCTGGTTACCTACTCAAGGTAAAGTATAGTGAGAAGACTCACCTCGCGTATCTCGGTATCTCACGAATCCTGGAAATCCCTCGTGCTCGATCCTCCGAGCTCTTGTCCTCCTATAACACCATATGTCTCTAGTTAATACTTTTATCTCTAAGGTTGACTATCCCTAAGAAGTCAACACGGGTCAACTCTGGTCAACTCTGGTCAACGGTCAACGGTCAACTTTGACCGGACTCGGCGAGTGCACTAGGGCGACTCAGCGAGTCTAGACGTTTTCACCAACTCTCTAGGATTCCCTTTTTGACACATCGAGTACTCCCTGACTCGACGAGTTCCACCTGGAAGAATCGCGGGGCCACCCCGACTCAACTCGCCGAGTCTTAAGAACAACTCGACGAGTCCAAGTTCGACTCAGTCCACCTGTCAACCATCTCTAACTCCCCCTGACTCACTGAGTCAACCTATGACTCGACTGGACCACTCACTGAGCGATCTAAAGGCAATCTTCAAGCTACTCGCTGAGTCTGTTCGTTGGAATCGGCGAGTCCATGCCATGCAACCACTCAAACTTGCTTCGAAGGTCATATCTGCTCCAACAATTCATAGATCTGGCCTTCCTAGACTGATTCATCACATAAAGTCCTTATCTTGGTGTTCATAACACACCCCATGGCTCATAAATGGCATTTTGACCTAAGGCATAAGGATTCCAATCCAAAACCCCCATTGATTCACAAAAAGCTTGAGCAAAAGGGACACTCTGGACCTCCAAGGTTCCAGATCTATGGTCTAAATCGCTTAAGGGACCAAGGGAGCACTACATCTAGCCACAAAAGGGCTCAATAAGCCCTAAATCAATGTAAACATCAACATAGCAGAGGATAGCTCGAAGATATTACCTCAAATGTGATGTTCTGGACCCCAAACTCTCAGGAAGTGGCTCCTCTTGCTTTCCCTTAGCTGATCCTCCCTTTCCCTTGCAAGACGACACCTCCAAGATCAATAATGGCCTCCTACTTTGCTCCAAACGCTCACACTCGTTAGGGTTTCACTCAAGGGACTGGTGAGCACAAATGACGGCCATAAGGCCCTTTAAATAGGTCCCAAACCCGAGAAATTAGGGTTTCATTAAACAGCGCAGACTCGCCGAGTCCATACCTTGGACTCGCCGAGTCCAGGCGCGAACCCGTGTCCAGAATCGCGATCCTACTCGGCGAGTCTGAGCTCCAACTCGCCGAGTCCCCTCAAAAAACATCAAAATTTATAAGCATAAAAGATACCTAGAAATCCGGGCTGTTACACACAGGTTCGGAAATCATACGGGAAACGAGGGAGTAGATCATTCAGATCTGTGAACGGTTGAAAGTGTAACTACCAAAAAATTTCAACCAATTTAAACTTTTCAAAAACAACCCGATTTCATTATATTATTACAAAAAGGTTTTCAATACAATTCATTTAGAGTATTCCCAGAATCACATCACAACATGAAAATGAGGAGCGGTACGATTATGCCTTCGCCTTGCCATGGTCTCCTGAAGAACCTGAAAAACATTAAACCACAACTATAAGCCCGAAAGCTTAGTGAGATATCCCCAAAATACCAACCACATATACCATACACGCAGATCATGCCATATCATATCCGATCACAGAATAGCCGTGTACTTCGGGTCTACTGCGTGACTGGTCCGCCGCACAAGCCAACAGTCCACCTGGTCCACCCTCCGAGTTTAGCCATATACATCAAGTCTACAGTGTGATTGGTCCGCCCGCACCGGGCCTTCAATCCACCTGGTCCACTCTCTGAGTCTACAGTATGACTGGTCTGCCCGCACTGGGCCTTCAGTCGGCCTAGTGCACTCTCCGAGCCTCGGCACGTCTGGTCAGCCCTCTTAGGGCCTACAGCCTATCCGGACCACTAGCTGGGCCTTCGGGACAACCGGTCCGCCATGGGTATCTTGGCCTACAGCACAAAGTAGGACCCGCCTCAACCCAACTCCAGCCCAAACAACCATGTGCACATAAACATACAATCATATCAGAATTCACAGTTAACAAGCCGATCAAACAGATCACAGAACATATCATCATCCTAACCAGGATACCGACCTAACCGGTCACTAGCATAGCATCACCTTACATATCAGCGAACCGACCTTAACCAGGTATCTAACATATACCATCCTAGCTACCAGGATACAAACATATCAAAGCAATAACATAACAACTAATATCCGAATCTCAATCCAATAAAGGGCCGGCCTTGGTGCCTTAGACCCTGTCGATATAGCGAGGATATCTCACCTCGCACTGCCGAAACTCTGAACTGAAGGGCAGATTCTTGAATCACCAACTCACCGCAAATCCCGAACTAGCCATCATAACAAAATAAACATTAGACCAAGCATACATCCACTTATCGGGCCAAGGCCAAAGTCCAAATCTTATTCAAAGTCCAATATTGGCCCAATTTACCAAATTGGGCCCACCTCACCAAATGGGCCTAAATCCAAGGTCCATAACAATAATTGGGCCCAAAACACTCTATCCGTAATTTCCAGACTTGGCCCATAAACCAACTTCCCACAAACGGCCCAAACTATAAGGCCCAATATTAAGGTCCAATCTGGGGGAGTATGCTGGGCGTACCCTCCTTGGTACGCGGGGCGTACACACTAAAACGCAGCTGAGGATCAGGGCCCTGACCCGCTACGCGGGGCGTACAACCATGTTACGCGGGGTGTAACTTCGCTACTCATAAAATCCTTATAACCTCTTAATGGCTTAAGCTCTTAAGCCCAAACTTCAGATCCCTAGGCTAAATACGCCTATGATTCAAAAAGTCTCAAACTTTATCACTTAGGACGTCCAAAAGCTCTTAATCTAAGGTCTTAATCCATTAAGACCTATATATCTCACACATGGAACAACTACAGCCCTTGGGACCTCATTTTTCTCACTCAAGACCTCTCCAAAGGTCTGAAAGGACAGATAATCTCGGCCAACACAAAGCATGAATCAAGATGAGAACTTTGGGACAAGAAGGATGCTAAAACTTCACAACACTTAGATCTATGCAAAATAAATGGCAAGCAAGAAGCTTTATACCTCAAATAAGCTCCAAAGGATGATATCTCTTCAAATCTACAAGCTCCAATCGATCCTTTCCTTCTTTGACAAATTCTCCTTTCTTTTTCTAGCTTTTCTTTTTCGAAAATGAGCTTTCCAAGGCCAAATACACCCAACAATGGAGGGAATACGGGATTCTAGGGTTTTTGAGGTTAAGGGTGAGCTTAAGGAGGCTAGGGTATGAACCAACATGTTCCTTATATAGTGGCTGACCCTAAATTTAGGGTTTTAGAACCCTGAGAGTACGTTGGGCGTACCTCTAGTACGCTGGGCGTACTCAGCCTTGCACCCGCGTCACTTACCCAGTTACGCTGGGCGTACTCGGCGAGTCCCCAAATTTCATACTTGTCCCTCATTTTCCACTTTTCCCACAAGATGACCAAAATATAATTTCTCTTAAATCCCGGGGACTCACAATTAGGTACTCTTAGGAACGGGACGTTACAATTCTCCCCCACTTAAATTAGGCTTCGCCCTCGAAGCCTTCGACACCTCTACTCCAGAACTTCTCCCGCCACGCACCACTTGTCATTAACCCAACCAGGTTCCCCAAGACGCAACCATCGTAACCCGAAACTCACTTTCTCCTTCTAGCGGTGTCCTGACTACCGCCTCAAGCCGGCCACCGGCTTCACCCTCTGATAACCTGCAACATCCCGAAATATCTAGAGTAGAGTTGAAGGGCTAAAAGAGTAAATTGGGAAAAAGTGACTCAGCGAGTCCATGTGCGGACTCGGCGAGTAGAGTCGCGACTTGGTCGCATGTTAAGTGGCCGACTCGGCGAGTCAGTGTAATGGACTCGGCGAGTAGGCGCTGAGTGGAGAAAACCCTAATTCTCGGGGTTGAGCCCTATATAAAGAACATAACATCCATTCCCCCAGCCTCCTTACTCATCCTCAAGTCCAGAAACCCTAACCCTCGTGTGTGAGTCGATCAAGTGCATTTGGAAGCTTGGAGAAGCAATTGTTGAGGAAATCTTGAAGGGTAAGAGGCTTGGAGCAAGGGGCTTCGCTTGGATTCGAGTTTCATTGCTGTTGGGGCGTTCCTTTGAGGCGGTGGTGAGTTCGAGATTTAAGTGTGGAGATATATGCTTTCTGCTTTCCAGGTGAGTCTTCTGACTATACTTTACCTTGAGTAGGTAACCAGAGTTATGTGATAGAGTATTTGTATGCTATGTATGTTATGTGTTGTACTGCATTATTTCTATGTGATTTATGATGTGCATGTTTACTGAGTTGGAACCGGAGGGTTCCCAGAGTTAGAACCGGAAGGTTCATAGAGTTAGAACCAGAGGGTTCACAGAGCAGGGTCCACGGACCCACAGAGTTATAGCCTCGAGTGGCTAATATGTGTTATGTGTGGTATTTTGGGGAATTCACTAAGCTTCGTGCTTATAGTGTTTTGTGTTGTATCTGTTTTTCAGGTTTCTTACAGTATCACGGGACGGCACCGACTTGATTGTACACACCTGAGAAAGAGTCATGTTTTTGGAGGATCCTGGTTTACTATGCAAGTGAAAATGGAGTTATGTTTTGTAATTCGATTATGAATGAGATTTTAAACAAGTGTTTCTAAGAATTAAACGATTATTTTAAATGAAAAATTGTTTTGAAATTTACGGTGTTACAAGTTGGTTTGAGGGATTCGGATGCGCCTTCGGGTAAATCTGGACTCAAGCTGAGGAGGTAAGAAAAGTTTTCAAAAGAAATGAATTTCTAAAAGTGAATAAGAGTTCAAAGAGAAAGCAAGAAAGAGCAGTGTGTACAATCAGCCAATGCCCGAATGGTGATTTCCCAAAATACCCTTACTTTTGTGTAATGAGATATTTATGATGCACTTTATGAGATATTATTGCATGCTAGAGACAGGCTAGGTATTTTATATCTTAGGACTAGAGTGGCCTAATTTGTGATGCCTTAGCCTAGGACTTGTTGTTATATGTGTTATGCTTTTGAGTATGTGATGAGTGAGAGTATCCGGTTAGAACCCATGAGGGGTAGAGTTGCAGAGTCCGGTGGTACTTTCGAGGAAGACCCAAGAAAGTGGAGTTATCACCGCAAGTGAGTTCTATGTATTCTTCGATGCTCGAATGATGCTTGCTTTGTGCTTTGTGGAACTCTCGATGATGGGAGTCAGCTACCAAGTGAATATGACGATATTCAGGAGGTAGATGGCTGGCATCATTAGTAGCTCTTCAGAAGCTGATAACAAAGAAGTGGGAGGACAACGGAAGAGCCTAGGGAGTAACCCTAGCCAGATGAGTGCGCTGGTGGAGTAGAAAATTTCACTGGGGAGCGAGCACGCGCGATGGGATTGGTGAAAGAGCAGGTCGAGCAGCTACTTAGGAGCTCTGGGATGGTCCGTGTGGAAAGTATGGGTAGATGTGGCAGGTAGTATGGGCCCATACTACTGAAAGCAGAGGACCCATACTTGATACAGGGAGTATTCTGAAGGTTCTAAGGAGCGGATTGAGGAGTGATGTTATGGTTCTACATCGGAGTGGATTGAGGAGTGATGTTATGGTTCGAGTACCATACATCAGAGCGGATTGAGGCGTGATGTTATGGTTCGAGTACCATACATTGGAGCGGATTGAGGAGTGATGTTATGGTTCGAGTACCATACATCGGAGCGGATTGAGGAGTGATGTTATGGTTCGAGTACCATACATCGGAGTGGATTGAGGAGTGATGTTATGGTTTGAGTACCATACATCGGAGCGGATTGTGGAGTGATGTTATGATTCGAGTACCATACATCGGAGCGGATTGAGGAGTGATGTTATGGTTCGAGTACCATACATCGGAGCATATTGAAGAGTGATGTTATGGTTCAGGTACCATACATCGGAGGGGATTGAGGAGTGATGTTATGGTTCGAGTACCATACGCCGGAGCATATTGAGAAGAGATGTCATGGAATGAGTACCATGGTTCGTAGGGAATGATGCTTGTGGTTCTCCGGCTATCCGGTCATGATTGAGTTCGAAGAGGCGTCCCTTGAGAGGGAGATCGAGAGACCCTCAGAGTATTTTAGTAAGGAGTCAGTGAGAAGGGAGAATTTCGATCTGAGTTGAGCGATCAGTCGATAAAGGATATGTCACCTTCTATGATCTAGGTGGTATTGATTATGTTCATGTGCAAAATATGAGAAGCATGATGTTTAAGTTTTGGGTTTGGGGGTAAACCCTGCAGGTCATAATTGATGATGATTTCCCACCAGAGTATCAGGTAGCATGTGTGCCGCGAGGCAGTGATTTATGATGAGTAGAATGTCAGTTGGGACTGAGATAGTCGAGGACCACACTACACCTATTTGAGTATAGTAGGATGTATTGTAGTGGTATCAGTGGGGAGTTCAGTCGAGTTTAGCAGTGCAGAGAGTTTTCTATCTATGTTGGGTGTTGAATATGGGAGTGGGTCCCTGTTATTGGGATGATCCCGGTGTTGGAGCGTTGGTTGATGAGTTGAGGTGAGGGGTACGATGATTTTGTGGTTCAATCTATGAGCCAGGGATGTTATTGAGCAGTTGAGTTGTTTGGTACTAGATTGGTACGAGATTTGGAACGACTAGAGGCAGTCGTGACGAGAAGTTCTTGAGGAGTTCATCAGAGGTTCAGAGTATATGAGGTCGATTGATTTCCTTAAGGGGGATTATTGGGCGTTGTGTAACACTTTCTGGGGGCAGGTGCGATTTCGCTAGTGAAAATAGTTGTGGGTTGGTTATGTGCTATTTGGTGATGGTTCGAACCCTAAGTGGGGGAGAACTGGGTACCATATGTAAGAAAGCAGAGATTTGTCAAGAGTAGTTATAAGTGGAGTGTAGAGATTTGCGGTAAGAAATCATGAGACCAGAGATGTCGGTGATCGAGGAAAGGGGTCAGAGTGAGTTGATGCAGGAAGTACTTGTTTGAGAAGGATGAATGTCTCCACGACAGGTGTTTAGTGGTCAGTGTTGTTGCAAGTAGATAGAGAATGATTGGGCAGCCAACTCCTGGGTCAGTATGTGTATCCTTGCTTGGATTTTGAGCGGTGGAAAAAGGGTTTCGGAGAATTATCAGCGTATTTCGTAGTGTTAGCGTTTTCTCGTATTCCAATTGAGAAATTGGATGCACCGAAGTTGCAATTTGGGAAAAATGTAGATCTAATTATGGGGTTCAGAGGAAATGTATTATTGTATCTATATGATGCTTGGGGCAGGAGATCAGTGGTTGTGGCAGGATCTTGTGATGTTCTGTTGGGGTATTCCGAGGTATCCGGGTATGATATCTTTATTTCGGAGTTACTCGTGAATTTTGAGTTGAGACGACTTGTGGCATATCAGGTAACTATGGATCTAGTGGGAGCCCTTCGAGTATGGGCATCCAGGGAGATTATTTAAGGGAGTGGATCTTCGCAAGGGGAGGCATTTGTTATGACGATTGCCTCCAGAGTCTATGATGCATATTCGAGTCGAGTATGGGTAGCTGCCTATGATAGTCTGCGGAGCATGAGCTAGTGGGGTCAGAGAGTGTTGTGATACTGCGGGGAGCCATAGTACTCACTAGTCAGAGAGTGTTCTGATACTGCGGGGAGCCGTAGTACTCACTAGTCAGAGGGTGTTGTGATACTGCGGGGAGCCGTAGTACTCACTAGTCAGAGGGTGTTGTGATACTGCGGGGAGCCGTAGTACTCACTAGTCAGAGGGTGTTGTGATACTGCGGGGAGCCGTAGTACTCACTAGATGGCAAGAGAATGTGATGATGGAATGTTCTCCGATCTGTGTATGATGTGGAAGAGTTTTGGGCTTGAGTAGCCCTAGTATTGAGTTTTTGGAGCCTGGGTGTTGAACCGGGGGCGAGACTGGGGTCTCCGTCTCTATCGGGAGATGCGGTGAGATGCGCAAGGGATATGCGTGGCAGAAACCAGAGATCAGAGTTGAGACGATCCTCGATTGGATTGTATTTTTCTCGCATGAGGAAAAGAGAATTTCGTGACTTGCGTGTCATTGGGCCAGGATAGTGATCACCGGGGAAGAAGTTAGTGAGATATTTGGATCATGATATGGGTGACCTTTGGAGGCTCAGTTGTGGAGTCAAAAGCTGACCTGGTGCTCTGTCTCGAAGAGGGATATGAGAAATGAGCTAGAGCTTATAATGATGTGTCTGAGGACACTTCAGAGCGAGCGAACGATTCAGACGCTCGAAGACATGCTTCGGGCATGTGTATTAGATTTCGGAGGGAGTGGCGGCACGTATTTATCCTTGGTTGAGTTATCCTATATCAACAGCCATCATTAGTGCATTGGTATGCCACCCTTTGAGCTATTGTATGGGAGGAGGTGTCAGACCCTCATTTGCTGGGGAGAGGTAGCGCATGGACCCGAGAATCCTTGCGAGCAGATCCAGAGCATGTGCGATACATGGAGTAGTGGCAAGGTTGTCAAGTGGATTTCCCTGGGTAAGGGAAGAGAAAGGTATGTAACCCCAGGGGGGGGGGAAGTATTGGTTCACGGAAGTGAAGGTAGTAGTGAGAATGGATGATTTGGAGTATGGGGGTTGAACACTGTGTCTGTGGCAGTGGTATGGAATGACATCATGATGGGATGTCTGCTGAGGACGCGGAAGGGATTCTGCGGGTGTAGAGCCAAGAGTCTCAGGATGGATGCAGGGATGGAGTCTGGGACTCCCAGCTTGATTCTGATCAAGGGTTGTGTGCGTAGTGGTGGTTCCTCCTAGGGATGTTGGAGATGTCGTCAGTGTGACGGGTTTTCCTAACTCGAGGGTGCGAAGGCTGGTGCAGCATGTGTGTGTGATTGCAAGAAGAGGACTCGTGGGAGTTGCTCTGAGATTGAAGAGTGGGTCTTTCTGTCAGCATGGAATGGATAGAGTGGGATTCGGATCGGGGATCTGGTGGTTCGTGATTATTTCTAGCTCGTAGGGGGGTCGAGCGATTGTTGAGATTTGGAGCAGTGATGCATATCGGGTAATTCTCGATTGTTGAGTGTAATTATCAGAGGGTACAGCCGGTGCCCGGTTTGAGATGGTGGTCAGGACACCACAAGGATAAAGGAAGTGAGTTCGAGTTCGATGGTTATGCTTTGAGGAACTTGGTCCAGTTAGGGCCAGGTGACGCGTCGTGGGAGTATTTTATAGTTGAGTTGCTGTAGGCTTCGAGGATGAAGCCTAATTTAAGTGGGGGAGAATTGTAACATCGCGAAATATCAAGAGTAGAGTTGAAGGGCTAAAAGAGTAATTTGGGAAAAAGTGACTCGGCGAGTCCATGTGCGGACTTGGCGAGTAGAGTTGCGACTTGGTCGCGTGTTAAGTGGCCGACTCGGCGAGTCAGAGTAATGGACTCGGCGAGTAGGCGCTGAGTGGAGAAAACCCTAATTCTCGAGGTTGAGCCCTATATAAAGAACATAACATCCATTCCCCTAGCCTCCTTACTCATCCTCAAGTCCAGAAACCCTAACCCTCATGTGTGACTGGATCAAGTGCATTTGGAAGCTTGGAGAAGCAATTGTTGAGGAAATCTTGAAGGGTAAGAGGCTTGGAGCAAGGGGCTTTGCTTGGATTCAAGTTTCATTGCAGTTGGGGCGTTCCTTTGAGGCGGTGGTGAGTTCGAGATTCAAGTGTGGAGATATTTGCTTTCTGCTTGCCAGGTGAGTCTTCTCACTATACTTTACCTTGAGTAGGTAACCAGAGTTATGTGATAGAGTATTTGTATGCTATGTATGTTATGTGTTGTACTACATTATTTATATGTGATTTATGCTGTGCATGTTTATAGAGTTGGAACCGGAGGGTTCCCAGAGTTAGAACCGGAAGGCTCACAGAGTTAGAACTAGAGGGTTCACAGAGCAGGGTCCACGGACCCACAGAGTTATAGCCTCGAGTGGCTAATATGTGTTATGTGTGGTATTTTGGGGAACTCACTAAGCTTTGTGCTTACAGTGTTTTGTGTTGTATTTGTTTTTCAGGTTTCTTACAGTATCACGGGACGGCACCGACTTGATTGTACACACCTGAGAAAGAGTCATGTTGTTGGAGGATCCTGGTTTACTATGCAAGTGAAAATGGAGTTATGTTTTGTAATTCGATTATGAATGAGATTTTAAACAAGTGTTTCTAAGAATTAAACGATTATTTTAAATGAAAAATTGTTTTGAAATTTACGGTGTTACATAACCACACCTATCAGGCTCCACACTTATCAACCGAGTACCACTCCATGGCACTTCCTCGATCCTGATCACAACAATCACTTGGCTCTTACGAGCTAGATATAACCCTAAACCACCAGGTTCCCGATCCGGGTCCAACTCTAACCATCCCATGCTGACAGAACAACACATTCTTCAGCCTCAGAGCAACTCCCATGAGTTCTCCTCTTTCAATCGCACGCACATGCTGCACTAGCTCAAACACCCTCGAGTTAGGAAAACCCATCACTCTGAAGACACCTCCAAACATCCCCCAGGATGAATCGCCACTACATACACAATTCCTTGGTCAGAATCAAACTGGGAATCTAAGACCCCATCCCTGCACCCCTTCCGAGCCTCTCGGCTATACTCCCGCGGAATCCCTTCCGCGACCTCAGCAGACATCCATTCCGGATGTGATCCCATACCACTGTCACAATCATGCTGCTCAATGACCATAATTGGACCACTCCAACCAAAACTTTGCGCTGCTGCTTTCACTTCCGTGAACTTACACTCCCTCTCGGCACTACATTCCTGTCTCTTTCCTTACCAAGGAAATTCACTTGGCCACCTCGTCACTACGACAAGTGCCACGGTGCTTGCCCAATGCTACACCACTCCCTTAGAGCATAATCGTTATCCATGCAACACACATGCTCTGAATCTGCTTGCAAGGACTGTTGAGTCCATGCACCATCACCACTAATGGAGATCAATACCCGGCGCCAGACCTTCCAATGCTAACATATCGCAACATACTCAATCCACTTCCTCGAACCGATCTAACAATACCTGCAGAGTCTTCAGCATGACTGGACCGCCTAACCAGGCCTTTAGCCAATCTGGACCACTCTCAGAACCTTCAGCCAATCTGGGACGCCCTCCAGGGCCTTCAGCCTGGCTGGACCGTTCTCCGAGCCTTCGGCCTGACTGGTACGCCTACCGGCCTTCAGTCTATCCGGACCGCTCAACTAGCATTCATCACTCTGAGTTATCTCTCCGGGAAATCCTCCCATGCATACTGTTCTAGCCCTCTAGGGGTTCTGAAGTCTATCTCATCATACAAACTCGATCCCGGCCTGAACCCAGGCCCTCCACAATCAAATACCCTTGGTCTGTATCCCCCCCCACATGTCTGTCACTCACTCATACCAGCCTACGCTCTTGGCTGACAGCACACTGCTGAATCCCAACAACTAAACAACCTCACATGCTCATCGATCTTCCAGAGAATTTTCCAATTCTCCCCCACTTAAGGCACTGACTATCAACCACCGGTCGCTATCACCGACCTCCCAAAACAACCCTGCACAAAACCAACACTTACACGTGGACTAGTTCCCACTAGCACTAATAACCATCACAAAATCACATATCAACAATGATTAACCCGAGCTCGAAAGAGACTCAATCTGAAACTAACCACTCCTAAGAATGAGGATGCTAACTATCCCTCAAATCAGACGCCGGATTTCCACTAAGAACCCCTATGAATGATAACCAACAAAATTCCCAACGCTAACCCATAACCATACCATAACCCTCAATGAACAACGAATACCACACCGAAAACCACACAATAAGACTAGCAGATAAACAATACTCCACAGAATCACAAGACATCAAGAAAGGAACATACCTGCGGTTGCATCCAGCACTGCTCTGACCTCCTCTGCTGTAAGCTGAAAAGCATGACCCTGAGCCCTTGGGGGCTCCGCTCCACCCTGACCTCCACTCGTGATCCTCAAAGTGGCCGGTGCTGAATCTTGCACCGGTCCTGCAGCGAGTTGCGGACAGTTGACCCTCAAATGTCCAACCTGATGACAATGATAACAAATCCTCAAATTCCGAACCGGCGCTGACTGCCAATAATCCCTCGCATAGTGCCCCTCCTTTCCATAATTGCGGCGTGCACCACCAGACCTACAAACTCCGGTGTGACTCCTCCCACACTTCCCACAAGTGTGGCTACTCAGATCTCCCACTCTACAATGAACGGTCTTGGACCATTTTGGCGCCGGCTACGACTGCACCGGAGCCTACCTCAGCTCATGCAACTGCAACTCCATCTCTAACTCACGCCGCCTGGCGGCCTCCTGCAACTCTAACAATGTCTCGCACCTCTGCGTAGACACAAAATGTCTGATATCCCTCTTAAGCATGCCCAGATATCGACACATCTGAGCCTGCTCCGAAGCAAACTCAGGGCAGAACATCGCCCTCTGTGTGAACATCCTGGTGATCTCAGTCACCGACTCTGAATCCTGCTTCAGCTCAAGGAACTCTTGAGCCAATCTCTCTCTCTCAACTCGCGGAACATAACGAGTGTTGAACATCTCTCTAAACTGATCCCATGAAACCTCAGCCCTCTACGCATCCGAATATGACCCCATGGTCAATCTCCACCAATCCTTCGCCCCGAGCCTCAACAGGTTCAGAGCAGACCTCACCCTCTGATCAGTAGGGCACGAACACGTGAAGAAACACCCTCCACGTCCGATAACCATCTCATAGCAACAATTGGGTCCTGAACTCCATCAAAGGTGGGAGGCTTCGTATTATCGAAGTCCCGATACTGAAAACCCCGACCAGCTCCTCCCCCTGCCGCTGCTACAACCGCTGTAGCCGCCACGGCAGCCGTCTCTGTGAGAGCTGCATAGCGCTTATCAAAATACTCTACCATGGTGGTCTTAATCGAACCAAACAGTTCCGTAAACTCAGCCTGGAACAACGCAACAATCTCCTCACGTAGGATCTCACGAATCCTCGCATCCAACACGCATGTGCTCATCTGACCAATAACCTCGGGCGATACCGACCCGCCCAGAACTCCCTCTCCTGCTCCCGATCCTGACCTGGATCCACTCCCAGCATGCCTCGGAATCTCCATACTGAAAAACACCACCAAAATCTCAGATTCTTCCCACTATCCCGGCAACCAACTCTGAATCCAACCCTAGAGGTCATGGTTTCCCTGATACGCATATGGGTCCTGTGTTTTCAGTAGTACGGGCCCATACTACCTTCCACACTTACCCATATTTATTTGAAGTACTTCCACAACACCCTAGTGAAAACATACATAACAATCGCTCAACCCTCACTACTAGAGGAACACTGGAAATCTCACACAAGGAAACCCTAGGCTATCAGGCATCATAAATCAGGCAATATTATCATGAAATCCTGAATATCCCTAGCCTAGAACTAGCATGTTGTTCTATCAATGCTCAAAACAAATATCATGTATGGTATTTTGGGGTTACTTACTGGCTCCGGCTGATCGTACCTCCGCGTCCTCCTTTTACTCATTTTGAAAACCGTTTTAAATTCTATTTTGAAATCCCTCCTCGATTTGAGACTGGAGTCACACGAGTGTTCCTCCAATTCACTCAAACCAAGGCTTTGATACCAACTTGTAACGACCGAAAAATTTCAACCAATTTAAACATTTCAAAAACAACCCGATTTCATTATATTATTACAAAAAGGTTTTCAATAGAATTCATTTAGACTATTCCCAGAATCACATCACAACATGAACATGAAGAGTGGTATGATCACGCCTTCGCCTTGCCACGGTCTCCTGAAGAACCTGAAAAACATTAAACCACAACTGTAAGCCCGAAATCTTAGTGAGATATCCCCAAAATACCAACCACATATACCATACACGCATATCATGCCATATCATATCCGATCATAGAACAGCCGTGCACTCTGGGTCTACTGTGTGACTGGTCCGCCGCACCGGCCAACAGTCCACCTGGTCCACCCTCCGAGTCTAGCCATATACATCGAGTCTGCAGTGTGATTGGTCCGCACGCACTGGGCCTTCAAGCCACCTGGTCCACTCTCTGAGTCTACAGTATGACTGGTCCGCCCGCACCGGGCCTTCAGTCGGCCTGGTCCACTCTCCGAGCCTCGTCACGTCTGGTCCGCCCTCTTGGGGCCTACAGCCTATCTGGACCACTTGTTGGGCCTTCGGGACAACCGGTCCGCCCTGGGTTTCTTGGCCTACAGTACAAAGCAGGACACGCCTCAACCCAAATCCAGTCTAAACAACCATGTGCACATAAACATACAATCATATAAGAATTCACAGTCAACAAGCCGATCAAACAGATCTCATAACATATCATCATCCTAACCAGGATACCGACCTAACCGGTCACTAGCATAGCATCACCCTACATATCAGGGAACCGACCTTAACCAGGTCTCTAACATATACCATCTTGGCTACCAAGATGCAAACATATCACAGCAATAACATAACAACAAATACCCGGATCTCAATCCGATAAAGGGCCGGCCTTGGTGCCTTAGACCCTATCGATATAGTGAGGATAACTCATCTCGCACTGCCGAAACTCTGAACTGAAGGGCAAATTCTCGAATCACCAACTCACCGCCAATCCTGAACTAGCCATCATAACAAAATAAACATTAGATTAAGCATACATCCACTTATCGGGCCAAGGCCAAAGTCCAAATCTTATTCAAAGTCCAATATTGGCCCAATTTACCAAATTGGGCCCATCTCACCAAATGGGCCTAGATCCAAGGTCCATAACAATAATTGGGCCCAAAACACTCTATCAATAATTTCTAGACTTGGCCCATAAACCAACTTCCCAAAAAACGGCCCAAACTCTAAGGCCCAATATGAAGGTCCAATTAGGGGAGTACCTTGGGCGTACCCTCCTTGGTACGCCGGGCGTACACACTAAAACGCAGCTGAGGATCGGGGCCCTGACCCGCTATGCGGGGCGTACAACCATGTTACGCAGGGCGTAACTTCGCTACTCATAAAGTCCTTATAACCTCTTAATGGCTTAAGCTCTTAAGCCCAAACTTCAGATCCCTAGGCTAAATATGCCTAAGATTCATAAAGTCTCAAACTTTATCACTTGGGACGTCCAAAAGCTCTTAATCTAAGGTCTTAATCCATTAAGACCTATATATCTCACACATGGAACAACTACAGCCCTTGGGACCTCATTTTTCTCACTCAAGACCTCTCCAAAGGTCTGAAAGGATAGATAATCTCGGCCAACACAAAGCATGAATCAAGATGAGAACTTTGGGACAAGAAGGATGCTAAAACTTCACAACACTTAGATCTATGCAAAATAAATGGCAAGCAAGAAGCTTTATACCTCAAATAAGCTCCAAAGGATGATATCTCTTCAAATCTACAAGCTCCAATCGATCCTTTCCTTCTTTGACAACTTCTCCTTTCTTCTTCTAGCGAGCTTTCCAAGGCCAAACACACCCAACAATGGAGGGAATACGGGTTTCTAGGGTTTTTGAGGTTAAGGGTGAGGTTAAGGAGGCTAGGGTATGAACCAACATGTTCCTTATATAGTGGCTGACCCTAAATTTAGGGTTTTAGAACCCTGAGAGTACGCTGGGCATACCTCTAGTACGCTGGGCGTACTCAGCCTTGCACCTGCGTCACTTACCCACTTACGCTGGGCGTACTCGGAGAGTCCCCAAATTTCATACTTGTCCCTCATTTTCCACTTTTCCCACAAGATGACCAAAATATCATTTCTCTTAAATCCTGGGGACTCACTATTAGGTACTCTTAGGAACGTGACGTTACAGAAAGCCTCCAGAGAACGACAGAAAAGCTACGCTAATAAACGTAGGTAACCGTTGGAATTCCAGGTGGGTGACCGTGTTCTATTGAAGGTCTCAACCTGGAAGGGCTTGATACGCTTTAGAAAGCGTGGAAAACTAAATCCAAGGTACATAGGGCCTTTCGAGATTCTCGCAAGAATCGGCCTTGAAGCTTACAAACTTAACTTACCGTCCTAACTCAGTAACGTACATTCTACCATCCATGTCTCAAACTTGAAAAAGTGTATGTCTGACGAGAGTCTCATTATCCCACTTGACGAGATTGAGATCAACGAGAGCCTCAACTTCGTGGAAGAACAAGTAGAGATCATGGACCGAGAGGTCAAGCAAACGAAACAAATCTGTATCCCGATAGTGAAGGTTCACTGGATCACCAAGCGAGGATCAGAATGGGAGCGAGAGGATTAGATGAAACTAAAATATCCTCACCTTTTCGCTTAGTTATCTGTAACTACATTATATGCTTATACTTTAATTTCGGGACGAAATTCCTTTTAACGGGGGGATGATGTGACAACCCGAAATTTCGGTCAAACCCTAAGGTCAATCACTTCAATTTATAAGTCAAGCTCAATTTCATTCGTTTTTAGCAAATTTAAAGTTTGTTTGATTATTTTAATAATTAATCTTTCAATAAATGGGTGAAAGGAAGTGCCGTCTCGAGTCTTGAAATTCCAAAACCGCAAGTACCACGTAGTGAAGAGATTTACGGCCAAACTTTTATGTTTGGGCCGTAAATCCCTCCAAAAACCGTAAACTCAGGCTTTAAGCATGAGTTTACTCCCCAAAATACTTCATTTCTTACTTGCAATCTCAAGAGCAAACTCCAAACACTCTCAACTACCATCCCATCTTTCACCCGATTTCCTGAAAACGTAAGTACTTCTTGGCTTGATTTGTTGTTATATCATAACAACTAGTGATTATTCATCTTTTAATCCATTAAATTTCATGTTTTGATTAGATTTCCAAAACACCAAGAACACACACTAGTGTTCTTGGACTCTTAGCTCATTTCAAGCTTCCATATAGTAAGTACCTCTATCCTAGAGTCTTATAAAGCTTGTTATACATCTTTACATCAAGGAAATGTCCCTAGAACACCAAGAACAAGGTGTTCACAGTTTGGGAAGCACCCAAAACCGTAAACACCAAGTAAGGTGCCAAAGGGTTCCTTAGGGTGCCTTAGTCCATTCACAAGCCTTAGGGACATGTCTAGATCCTTCCTTGATCCTTCCTTGATGTGTTTGTCACATAAAAAGCACAAAAATATCTCATTTATATATGTTTACGGTTTGGGGAGCTCCCAAACCGTAAACACCCCAATGTATGTATAAATGACCCATATTTCTTTCCTAAGCTTTAGTAACTAACATGGATCCATTGTTTGATGAGCATAGGACTTGAAAACATGAAAATACCATTTTCCTCAAAGGAGTGTAATGATGCCCCAATCTCTTCCAAAGGCCTAACCATCAAGTGGAAAGGCTTCAAATGACTTGTAAAACCTCAAAACAACTTATGGTAAAAAACTAAGGAGTTTACGATCATACACCCTTGAGTTTACGACTGTAAACTCATTGGGTAATGGTCATGAAAAACGTAAACTCCAAAGGAGTTTACCCTTGAACCCCAAATAAAATAGCAAGGTCCTTTATCACTTAGATGCAATCCTTATGACCTGGAGCACTTTTATAAGGTGTTTTACATGCCTTAGGATGTCTTAACTTTGTCAATTAGTGGTTTATAGTCTAATTGGATACATACATGTGTGATTATATGTTAAGTAGGATCATTTGGTGTGAACAAGTCTTCATTTGTCACCTAGCTATCCTACATCATTCAGTTCATCCGTACCACTCACTACAGGTGAGTTCATACCCCTTAATGAATGGTTTAAATGTTTTTAAATGCTTTTATGGGGGGGGGGGGGGA
This sequence comes from Lactuca sativa, assembly GCF_002870075.4. Lineage (NCBI taxonomy): Eukaryota > Viridiplantae > Streptophyta > Magnoliopsida > Asterales > Asteraceae > Lactuca > Lactuca sativa. Next base: position 67,261,486 of record NC_056627.2, on the reverse strand, counting down.
ATACAAGTTGGATTCTTATAGTTATTATATCAATCACATGTGATTAATAACTACCAAACCAGTAGTTTGCTTACTATTCAAAGTGTTTTGCTTCAAACTGTTTTACAAACTCTATTACTTGTCAAATAGTTTTAATTAAACTATTTTATACTTATTATCAAATGCATGCCTATGTCTGTATATGTGACAACCCGATATTTAGAGACAATGTAATGTAAAACTAGTCAAATTTAGGTCAAAATATAACTTTCCTAAAATCTTATTTGGGTTAAATAAAGTGGTAGGAATCGTATCAAGGTTTTAGTACATAGAAAGAACCCTAAAATCAGAGTTATAACGAAGAAGTTATGACCAACCGAAAATTCTCAGCAAAACCGACAACACTGATTAAACGGAAAACGCGAAGTTTCAATACAATAGTTTTTAGCCTTAAATATCTAAATGAAAGTTTTAGATAACATTAAACCGTGAGCGTACATAAAAAGAACGTCCAAATCTGACTTCGTATGAAAAAGTTATGATTTTTCCAAGATCCGGATATAGCGGTAGACAGCTAAAAACTTGAAATAGAGATCGAGAGACTTTTGGCCAAAACAACCTAAATGATAATCGAAGGTCTCAACAATATTAGTGCAATTATGAAAAGTCTGACGAAAACGGACATCGGATGAAGAAGTTATGGATTTTTAACGGAATTTTCGTGTCCCGACCCGTTAAAAATAAATAATTAAAAATAAATTCAAAATTAGCCAATGAAGTCTAAATGAGAGTTGTATAGCATATTTTTAGCTATGCGTGCATATAAAGATCATCGAAAGCGGAGCTTGTACGCGAAAGTTATGGATTTTACAAGTTTGAGGCCCGAAATCCGAGGCCGTCAGGCTTGCCACGACATGGCACAAGTTTGCCGCGACCCGACAAGTGACTGAGGGCGTTCAATCAATGGAAGAGGATAAGTTTGATTCCCCACGACGTGGCCAGCCTTAGCCACAATGTGGCGCACCAGAAATACCCCTATAAATAGGTTTCAAGGGCTTCGAGTTCCATTGCTCAGTTCCTTTCTCTCTTGTGCCGAAACTCTGCGTTTATGCCCCCGAGACCCTCCCAAAGCCCCGATTTTTCACCTTCAAGTCCCAAAGGAAGGTTTTGTGTTCCTGAGATTCCTGAGATTCCCGATAATCCCGAGATTTTCCCGCGCTTTCAACTCCTCCTGTCGAAGTTCTGCTCGACTCTTCTCTCGACTACTTCAAATCAACCACATCAATCAAGTGAGTTCATACCCCTACAAACAACACTTTCAAATGTTTTATAAATGCATTTTTTACACTTTAAAGGGGGCGAATACAAGTAAACACACGATTATCATCGTGTGACAAACATAAATATGGTGTTATACTCTTTGTTATATAATCAATCACATGTGATTTATAATTGTGTTTTCAAACAAGGGATTTCTTTTACTTTACACTGTCTTATCAAACAAACTACTTTTAAATCGTTGTATACACTTTTAAAGGGGGGGAATACAAGTAAACACACGGTTATATCAATTGAATCCTATGTGATTCATAACTACTACATAGGAACTTTCGTATGCAATATATATTCTCGATAACATCTTTTCTGTTGGAAATAAAACATGTTTATATATGTATTCACGAATCAAACACTTTATTTATACTTTAAGTATATGTGATCATTTATGTCACTTTAGATGTTATACTTTACATAACAAGTGAGCGTTACACTAGGATTTACAATACGAACGAAACACACACTTTGAATAACTATAATAGGTATAGTTTACGAGAAAACCATGAATATTTACATACTAGAAAAACTATATCAAAGAGATACTTTCACATACAAGAACAATTGGACATTTTTATACGTAAATCTATTTTATACTAAGTTTTGTGAGACGGTTCATGTACTTTCGAGTATGCATTATTAAGTCCTGTATTATATACCATAATCCCTTGTAGGGGGAGTGTGATATTTGTGTATAGATCTATATGGGATTGACAATCCCGCACCTGAGCTGTTAGCTACAGCTAGGCCGGCAAGCCTGGGGTGACAAACGTCATAACATTTCAACGCCTGAAGAACGTTGTTATAGGCAGTTTGGGTCATTAGTATGCTTATAAAACTCACATGGAGTATTAGAAACACATTGGTTTACGGGGTTATCAAATGCCTTAGTGATTTTATATTTACACAAATCTATTATTTAGGCATGAAAAACATCATTTTGTTATAGTTTTGGAGTTTTTAAACTACACACACACACACTTATGAGCAGATGTTGGAGTTCTAAAGGTAAACATACAAAACATTCGAGTCTTGGTAGAAGACTACTTTTATACTAGTAGAAAATATCGGATTTTCTTGAAACTTTCAAACATGTACAAATCATTTTATTTAGTTTTATATAAATGTAGAACAATTTCAAACGTTGTCTTCATACTTATACGAACAATTACATTGATTAATTCCAAACATTTTTTTCATACTTATACGAACAATTACATTGATTAATTCCAAACGTTTTCTTCATACTTATACGAACAATTACATTGATTAATTCCAAACGTTTTCTTTATACTTATACGAACAATTACATTGAATAATTCCAAATGTTTACTTCATAATTATACAAAGGATGACATTAAATGCTTATGAACTCACCAGCTTAAATGCTGACCTACACTTTCAAAATAACTTGTATTCTCAGGTCACCAGTAGACAGGTATGATGACCTGGTCTTCCGAAGACACAGCAGTCAAGACTCGTCTTTTATTTTGATTACTTGTTGTAATGTCTTATTACTATGAAAGAACACACATGTATTAAAGTTTTACTATTAATGCAATGGACGATGTTGTTGCATGTTTACTACTTTACATTTGTTGTGATATATTACATGACGTCCTCCCCCCAGAACGTTTCTGCCGTTCTCGGTTTTGGGGTGTGACAGTATAGTTGTATAAGCAATGTTTAAAGCGCTTAGGAAGGCCACCTCTCTTTATCTCCTTTTCCTCGTTGGGATGTGGCTTGAGGGCATCGGTTTTCCGTCCGAAGGTCGTCTAAATATTAGTTATATATTATGCATACATATATAGACATAAAAGTTCTTTCAACCAGTTCCATACCTTTGCCTAACAAGGGTTTCACAAACATGAACATACATTACTAGTAAGCTACCATAGGGGTAGCACATGAAGATACTAATACTATTACCAGAACAATGAAACATACAATGAGTCTGTTTATTCATGAGTCAATACGAGTAGTACACGCAGTACATCACTATACATGGTAGATAGAGAGAGAACACACATTACAGCTAGCACACGCAGAACATTACAGTACATACAAGCCAGACAGAGAAAGAGTATACAATTAGCACACTCATTACATGTAGATTCATGCAATTATTTGAACCATTAAACGGGTCATGGCACTTCCTGCCATGACCGTTTTTGTATCCGGAATCTCCTTAACTGGGGAACGTATGAGTTTGCGTATAGATCTATACTGGATTGACTATCCTACACCTTGCTGCTCGCAACAGTGGGACTTGCAAGTCTGCGGGTGCTAAATGTCGTTTCTTACGGTGTCTTACATCGTCGTTTTACTAGAGTCAGTAGCAGGATACATGTCGATCACATGTTACTTTAAATGCCTTTTATTTTTAAGGTAGTTAGTACAGTAGCAGTTACTTATTACAAATAATACAATATTATGATATTTTCCCATTACATTCACTTCGTGAATATTCACACAATGCACGATAATGTAAAACTATATTTTTGGTTAATGATAGTTGGAACTGGGAAAATACACACTCTTACAAGAGACATACACATAGACACTAGATGCCTTGGTAGAAAGCTACCATTAGTAGGAAACATAGGGTTTTCTAGGAGAGTTCAAGCATTTTACAATACATTGTGCAAAATATCTTACAAAACATCTTACAAATGCTTTCATACAAACACGGACATTAATATACTTATGATCTTACCAGCTTTATGCTGATACTCGCTTTCAAAATACTTGTATTCTCAAGTCACCAATAGACAGGTACAGGTGCCAGGTTTTGAGAAGATGGAGTTCATTCAAGACTCGTCTTTTATTTTGATATGTATATTTTGGTGTCTAAAAAACTTGACAGAAGACACATGTAATCAATTATATTATTAATGCAATGGATGATGTTGTTGCTTGTTTACTATTATTCATTGTTGTGATACTGTACATGACGTCCTCCGCCCCAGAACGTTTCCGCCGTTCATGGTTTTGGGGTGTGACATTAAACTATCCCTATCACACATTAGATTCGTTATTTGCATAACTAAATATTCTATTATCACTTTTTCCGATTCCAACAACCTTTGAGTTTCTAAGAGTTGTGTTGTAACGACGTAAAATTTAAAACAATTTTTCATTTAAATAAAACGACCATATCTCATAAAATAGTTCTCAAAATCTCATAATGTCAAAATTCATAATATTAACAAATCCCAGAACCCCAAACAACTCTTCTTCCTGTGTGTACGGATCATGCCGACGCCTTGCCACGATCCTCGCTAGTACCTAAAATACATAGCACATAATACGCTAAGCATAAATGGTTAGTGAGTTCCCTAAAATACCACATACAACACATACGCCACTCAAGGCTATATCCCAATAGGACCTCCCAGTCGATGTGTCTCAGTGGGACCCTCCAGTCTCGTAGCTCGTTGGTGCTGGATTAATGTCTAAGTCCATAACTATAATTGGTAAGACTTGACCCGACCCGGCATGGTCCATTTGGGTTGCGTACCATCATGCACTTGGATAGACTATAATGAGAGAAATAAGACACTTATGGTTATTAATATATTATAAGTTCTAGTATATTAATAATAAGAATAATAAGATTATTTAAGTAGTATTGATCAAGAATTAATCTAGGATTAATTATGTGGTCAAAAGAAGACTACTTAAATATATGGGTTGATTGTGTAAATCATCCATACTTGTATAGTTGGCTAATGCTCCATGGATAATCAAGTTGGGCTAAAACCCATAGGATGGTCCATGGATGCTCCATGGTGTATTTGTACCCATGGATCATGGAAATGAAAGGCCATGTCAATTAGGGTTTACATGGTGTAACCCTAACTATATAAGCATCTTATTCTTGACCAAAATCGGCCACTAGTGTGTGAAGTGAAAGGGCTAGCCGATTTCATGAGTTGTAGAATTCTCTCAAGTTCTTCTAAGTGTTTTGGTGATTGTGATTCCATTTGAGGCTTCCACACTATTGGGGCTAGGCATTCAAGCTTCATGAAGACTTTCTACATCAAAGAGGTATGTATTCTATCTTGTTACACTCATTGTTTTGTATGCTAGATTAGGATTATACCTTGGATGTTCTTATTTGTATGTATAATAGAGAAAACATAGATCCAAGGTATTTAGGGTTGCATGTACACTTAGAAGTGTTAGAATGCTCAAAACCCAACAGTGGTATCAGAGCTTAGGCTTGTTTTCTATTATACTTGATGTAAATTGCTGAAAAATGCTGAAAAACTCAATTTTCTGGCTTTCTGGGCACTGGAATCGCCGAGTCCACTGATGAACTCGCCGAGTCCATGAGTAAAATCATCCTACTCGCCGAGTAGGTTCATGAACTCGCCGAGTAGGAGCCCCAGACAGCATATTTTCAAGGTTTTTGGCTAGAAATGGACTAGGAACATTACCATAAGTTGTTTTTGAACTTATAAACTTATTTTTGATGTGGTAATGTTCATGCTAATCCAATTTCAAAGATAATTGTCAATAGATTCATGTTTTGAATTAGTTTAGTGATTAGGCTAATTACATGAAAAGTTTGATTTGAATTATCTTGTTCTTATGAGTTGCTTAGATTAATAGAAAAGTTAATTGATTATGTGGTTTTCAATCCAAATTAATCTAAGAGTTGATTCTAAAATGTGTTTTTGTAACTTGTCCTCAATTTATATGAAAAGTCACATTTAAGTTTCAAAAAACTCATAAAAGTTGGAAATGGTTACAAAAGATGAAGAGTCTTGTCCTTAAGTTATGGAGGTTCAAGAGTCACTTCATTAATAAATAAAGATAAATAAAGTGTAACCTTAATTAATTTCATAAGTTATAAAATAAAGAAAAGTTAATTCTTTTATTAGTTTAAAGTCTTCCATAACTTGTCCTCAAGTTATGGAACTTGTAGAGTTTTTGGATTAAAACTACTTTAAACACATAAGTTATGGAATTAATTAGTTTTGAATAGTTTCAAAACTTGCCCTCAAGTTTTGGAATTTGAAAAGTTTTCCTTATGAATACTTTAATTCCAAGTTAGCCCTTAGAATTTTAAAAGTTAAAATTCAACCCTTATACTTTATAATACTATAAGTTAATAATATATATATGTATAAGAGTAAAGTCAGTCTTACCGCTAGTACGCCTCATTCACGAAGCCGGTCTATAAGGTGGGTATAAGGTTGTTGCCTATAAAATGGCAACTTAATGGGTGTCCACTCTCACCCACCGCTTGCTTGACTGGTGGAGGGTCGTTAGCCGAACGGGTTTGACAGGACTAGAATTCTCCCTTCATTAAAAGTATTAATGATAATACTAAGTAACTAAACTCTTAATAATACCCAATCTTAGTTACTTAGGAAAAATGTGAATAAGGTGCTAATCCATGAAATTACACTTTGCACTTTGTTTAAGTCGGTTAGTGGAGCGTGTGTGGTTAACCGGCACACTAACGCGTATTTAACAAGGTAGGCAAAGGGTAACTTAATGTTTATCATAGTATCGATGGAGCGTGTGTGGTTAACCGGCACATCGATTGAGGGGTAAGCACTTAAGGGTACCAAGTAATTTGCATGGTTACTTCACACCTTGTTTTGTGATCCTCGGCATCCCAGTCACAAAACTTGAAGGGCACACTCGAGATTGAAACATGCCTTTGAACAGTTCAATGAATCTCAAAGATCTAGGAGTTTCAAAACCAATTAAAACCTAATAATACATTTCGTTTATCTTGGTGGAAATTGGTGAATCGTCATTCACCTACCTTCAAATATTTTATAGTTTGGATTACAGCATACCTCTTCTAAGTTATAAAATAGTTTTTTGGGTCCTAGCCTTAATATTTCATATTGGGTGTCATATTAAGGACTTAAAATCAACTATCTTGAATATCTCCCAAAAGATGTCTGGTTTAGACACCTATGATCTTCCCAAATCTCTTGAAACAAGGTTTCCTAATGAAGATGATGTCCCATGGATATCATACTTCTTTCTCCTCCTCCAACTAATCTCCCTAACCCACAAGTTCTTGAAAAGTTTAAGGTCACTCAAGCCCTATTGGCAAGGCAAGGTCTAGGTGTGAACACATCTTGGAGATGTAGTCACATATTGACAAGCCGGGAGAGTTGGGTGTCAAAGTCTTGAGAAAGTTGGTGGTTCAATCACTTTCTAAGTCACATAGTGAGTTCCTTTGGGACACCTATGAAACAGACTATGACAAGACCCTTAATGATCTTATCCATTTGCTAAGATCAACTTCCTAAACTTCATGGACATTGACAATGATATCTAGTAAAGCTCTCTCTTCCCAGTGGAAAGGGATCGGCCATAGTCAACTCGGTTGAGCAAATGGTAAAGAGAAAAGCTAAGTCTATGATAGTCTCGTGTACCATTATCAAAGGTTCCATATGTTTATATTGCCAAAGGAAGGGGCATTGGTTGCGAAGCTGCCAAATTTACCTAAGGATGTTAAAGTCAATAAGTTTGACTCTACTTCAGGTAAATTCCACTATCTAACTCTGTTAAGTTTCTATTCCGAGATTCTTGATACATGATGTGACTGGGTCACATGGTGATGTTTTAAGAATCAAAGAAAAGTGAAGAAACTTAAAGAAAGAATATGCTGAATCTGATCGCATAGATGGATTTCTATCGCATAGTTTGAAAAATCGGATTCTTGAGCTACTTCTTAGGAGTTATGAGATATTGCTTAAGGAATAGATAACAACAAGTTTTCATATGGATTGTAAGGATAAGTTTTTCCGCAAAGTTTTAAAATAAAAGAAAAATTTTTGATTTTATTTATTTTAAAATATCCTTACAATGGCTTTTGAGGAAAAATTGTTGCTTATATGATTCCATTAAGAGCAAGAGTGGAAATATGAAATTGATTCTTTCATTTGTGGTAATGTCTAGATTTACCAAATAAGGAAAGATTTTCATCACCCAAGTTTCAATTGGACCGAAACTTGGAATCATGCAACTTGTATAGCATGATGAATGAGAACTTTCAAGTTTTGGAAAATTAAGACTAATTACTTATTCACATGGATGTGTGAGTCAAGTAATGGACTAAGGGATCGAGTACATAGTCTTGTGCACTGGTTAAGTCCACCACAAAAGATTGATCAGACTATTCGTCATAGTTTACTAAAGTTCAGTAAATATGATTATACTTACAAGCTTAAGTGTAACTCTGAGACATTGGAAAAGGTGCCAATGTTTGGCAGAGCGAATAAGAAGAATCAACTTAGGCAGAAGGATAAAAGTTTCTCAAATCTGAAAAGATGGGAGAGTACTTTAGTATCAGTTTTGTGATCATCTTAATGATTAAGAAACCATAGCACAATTAGTTCTCTAAGGAAATCTTAGTGCATTCTTATGACTAAGAAGAGGGATCTTGAATTGTTGAAATGGTTAAATCAAGAAGATGAGTCATACTTCGTTCCAATACAAGTCTTAGAGTCATACTCCAAGATTGTAACTTGAGTGACATGTCTCAAAGAAGGTTTAAAACACTTGTCAAATGTAAGAGTAAAAGTTTTCTACTATTGTACATTTGAAATTGGTAAGTTGTGATGTTTTGGATAAAACAAAGATCAACTAAGGCCAATTGTGTGAAGTGTTTGTCTTGATTGGAATCTGCACTATCTCTTGGATGTTTGACAAGGGAGTCTTATAGGTCATGAGGACAGTGGGAGTCTTAAAGGTCTTGAAAGTCTCAAGAACTAATCAAGAATAAAACCTAAATTTCTTCACTAGCACACGACTTGAGGTTTATAACCTATCGTGTTGACATATTCTGTGCCCATTCCAGTTAAAATTGGCTTTGCATATGAGTTCTTAGAGTTCTCAGTTTGTAGCACAACAACTTGGAAGCAATGGCAGGCCCTTGAGCTACCAGGTGGCAAGAAATTAAGATTGAGTTCAGTCCATATGAGTCTGGATTTGTCATTATCCTTGCCTTGTGACTATGGTTTTGATTGGTATCACATACACCATTAAATCTAAGTGTCATAAGGTTTCTCTCCGATTCATGAAAATGATGGTGAGGAAACTCTTTCACTAAGTAGATTTTATCTAGATAGCAATTGTGATATTTGCATTCTCAAAGTCGTTAGTGGAGCGTGTGTGGTTTACCGGCACACTAACCTGGACTTGTGAGAAGTGGCAAAAAGGTCTAACCATTATGATTACGGCATCCCTCTTCATAATTGTTTAGACACACAAGTGTGCTATCTAAGGGAAGGTGTATGATTTTGATAAAGTTTTATCAAAACAATCTAGCATCAGAAATCTGAACTTTGGTAAGAAAGTCAATGAAGTATTGATTTCTAGAAGTCCAGCTAATTTCTGAGTACATGTTAAAGCTAGTGGGAGCATAAGTGATATGCTAATAATCATCATGTTAGTGGGAGCATGATAATTATGATAAGTATTGCAAGTTAGCAATGTTAATTATAGAAAACAAAAGTTTCAATTGGGAAAGAGTTGTTTTGCTATAATTAAGGGAGAGAAAATTATACTTCATCTCAAATCTATAAGCTTAGATCGTGAGGTTTTAATCATTTAGTCAAGGATATATATATATATATATATATATATATATATATATATATATATATATATATATATATATATATATATATATATATATATATATATTTCATGTTGGAATGGCTCAACATAAGGAAATTCTGTATATGGGTCCATTATTTGCGTTCTAAAATTCGGTTATGATTACGGCATCCCTTTTCATAATATGAATTATGAGAACTTGGCAAATTGAAATGGACATATTATAGCAAAAGACTGGTTTAGTCTTTATGTGAGACATCATGAATCGTGTCCCATATGCTTCGGATATAGGATCGATTACATGTGCTATAAGCATCCGTTCTAAAATTTTCCAAATGCTTGGGGCATTAAGAAGGGAAAAAGTTTAGAACTGGATATGACTAAAAGGATTAAACAATTGTCGAGGACAATCTAAGGTTTACCAAAGATTGGTTGCTCAAGGACAATTGGAAGTATAGTGATAATTCTGGAAGGACCATATTGACATAATCTGTAAGGAGGCAACTCTTGTTCAGAAGTGATAGTCAAAATGGAATCTAGAAATGTTTCAAAGTTAGAATTTTCAATCTGTGTAAGATTAAGGAAACTTAATGCAAGAAGGATATTTCGAAGGAGTTGATCTCCTTTGGAATACTCTGTAATGATTGTTGCCAAGTCTTTGTGAGTTTGTGCATAATCGTTACAAGAGTATCAATGCATATAAGTTTAGAATCTAACAGATTTCAGTAAATGGCATGAATTTGGAATTCTTGCATTTTCAGTAAGGATTTGGGAGTGTGAAAAGAGAATCATTGAAGTTATGTTCAATTGATCTAGTTCACAAAGTAAAGATCATAGACAAACATAGTATGCATACTTGGTGTGTGGCATGACTAGTGCTTAAGAAAACATAGTGTACATGCTTGGAGCATGGGACAACTATTGTTTATAATTCAAGAATAAAGTTGATAGCTGAAACAGTAAACAATGAATAATGTGTAATCATATGGTGATAAATAAAAGGTGTTTTATTTATGTTCAAAGGGTTGATACCATATTGGATTCAATTATTATTGTGTTTCATTTTGCATGTTTTGACTTCCCGAATAAACTGGGTTATTCTTCCGGAATGTCTAAGTTATTCAAACCATCCACAGTCGGTCATATGTTGGAAGTAGATATGAATTAAGACTGTCATGGGTTGGCTTGTAGAGGTCTAAGGTGTTGGACAAAGGGCTACAACACTCATGAGTGCTCATAAGTTCTGAGTATTGGATTCAACCCGCGCTCATTGGAATCACTTCATGGATTTTATCACGAGTGATCATGAGACGATAATATTTTATATTCTTCAAACCTAGAGATATGAGTTGTTACTATGAGTTGATAGTACATTGGTTGCACGAAAACGCATTTGGTAACTCGGTGCTATAAAACGTGCCTTTGTGTATGATTCAACAAGTAGTAGAACAAGCCATATGAGTCGAAGTTTATCCGTTCCTTTTACCTTCAGGATAAAAGCGATATCTGTGGGCCCCTCAATGATTTGATGATGACAAATGGAAGTGCTCGGCCGGGCCAGGACTGATTTGATTTGTTCAATTAGTCAGTCGTCATAAATCGAAAATCGGGAAACAACAAATGGACAGAGAGAATGATTATAATCCATGTCTCATTCCATACGATATCTAGAATGGAGGAATATATGATCCCTTATCTAATGGACAAGTCATTGACAAAGGTCAGAGTTCATCTACAAGGTCAGAGTTCAACAGAAGCTTTTGAGAGCTACGATTGCCAGTTGGTTCCTGAAGTCATACGCAATAATAGTTATAGACTTATCCAAGTGGGAGACTGTTGGATTAATGTCTAAGTCCATAACTATAATTGGTAAGACTTGACCCGACCCGGTATGGTCCATTTGGGTTGCATACCATCATGCACTTGGATAGACTATAATGAGAGAAATATGACACTTATGGTTATTAATATATTATAAGTTCTATTATATTAATAATAAGAATAATAAGATTATTTAATTAGTATTGGTCAAGAATTAATCTAGGATTAATTAAGTGAGTAAAAGAAGACTAATTAAATATATGGGTTGATTGTGTAAATCATCCATACTTGTATAGTGGGCTAATGCTCCATGGATAATCAAGTTGGTTTAAAACCCATAGGATGGTCCATGGATGCTCCATGGTGTATTTGTACCCATGGATCATGGAAATGAAAGGCCATGTCAATTAGGGTTTACATGGTGTAACCCTAACTATATAAGCATCTTATTCTTGACCAAAATCGGCCACTAGTGTGTGAAGTGAAAGGGCTAGCCGATTTCATGAGTTGTAGAATTCTCTCAAGTTATTCTAAGTGTTTTGGTGATTGTGATTCCATTTGAGGCTTCCACACTATTGGGGCTAGGCACTCAAGCTTCATGAAGACTTTCTACATCAAAGAGGTATGTATTCTAGCTTGTTACGCTCATTGTTTTGTATGCTAGATTAGGATTATATCTTGGATGTTCTTATTTGCATGTATAATAGAGAAAACATAGATCCAAGGTATTTAGGGTTGAATGTACACCTAGGAGTGTTAGAATGCTCAAAACCCAACACCAACCTCACATGTCGAGGGGGAGCCAAGGTCTCCAACTGCTCCTGAAAGCACTTCACCAACCGAAAGTGCCTCACCATCCGAAGGTGCATCAATGCCCGAAAGCTCAGCACCACAAGAAACCTCTGAAGCTCAAGATTCGCAAAGCATTCCTGAAAGCTCATCTATCGAGGGGGAGCATGCTGATATGTCTTACGACTATGAAAGCCAGTCCGAACTAGAAGGAATGATAAATGCTGAGTTAGATCCAACCTTTGATCCAAATTACCCACCTCTCACCAAATGGACCAGAGATCATCCTGTCTCTCAAGTTGTTGGTGATGTCTCTGAAAAAGTTCTGACCCGATCACAACTCAAGGCAAAACAGACCTCCTTATTTTCCAAAGTTGAATTCTACATGTTTAACTCATTCGTATCAAAAGTTGAACCGAAGACAGTTAATACTGCTCTTGATCACTCCGATTGGGTTCAAGCTATGCAAGATGAACTGAATGAATTCGAGAGGAACAAAGTCTGGCGCCTTATTCCAACTCCTCCAGATGCCTCGGTTGTTGGTCTTAAATGGGTCTTTAGGAACAAAATGGACAAGGAAGGAAACGTAATTCGAAACAAAGCTCGTCTGGTCGTGAAAGGATAGTGTCAGGAGGAAGGGATTGATTATGAAGAAACTTTCACTCCTGTAGCTAGGCTGGAATCCGTAAGAATATTTCTAGCCTATGCTGCCCACAAAAACTTTGAGGTTTTCCAAATGGACGTCAAGTGTGCATTTCTTAATGGAGAACTCGAAGAAAGAGTGTATGTGGAGCAATCTCCTGGTTTCGTGAACGAAAAGTATCCTAATCATTGCTACATTCTGGATAAAGCCGTGTATGGACTGAAACAAGCTCCGAGAGCCTGGTATGAAACGCTGACTAAATTCTTAAAGATGTCCAAATTCAAACAAGGTTCGGTTGACCCAACCTTCTTTCGCAAAAAGGAAGGTAACCACCTTATGATCGTTCAAATTTATGTCGATGATATCATCTTTGGCTCAACGAATCCTAGCCTAACAGCTGAATTCAGAAAGCTGATGGAGACTAAATTTGAAATGAGCTCAATGGGTCCTATTAACTTTTTCCTTGGTTTAAATATTAGACAGGGACCTGAAGGCATCTTTATTAATCAGGAAGCTTACACGAAGACTCTTCTTGCAAAGTTTGGCATGATGGGAGATTCCAAAGTCAAAGTTCCAATGGCGTTCGGCACCAAGCTCACTCCATCCCTGGACAAACCGGCTGTTGATATCACGCTTTATCGTCAAATGATAGGCTCTCTGATGTATCTCACTGCTAGCAGGTCTGACATAATGTTTTCTGTGTGTTACTGTGCTAGATTTCAGGCAAACCCACGCGAACCTCACATGCTTGCAGTGAAGAACATTCTACGATATCTCAAGCGAACTGCCTCTTTAGGTCTATGGTATCCTTCTAACTCAGGCTTCTTCGTTCAAGCCTATTCAGATGTAGACCTTGGAGGATGTGGACTCGACAGAAAAAGCACCACTGGTGGCTGCCAATTCCTTGACGGGAAATTGGTTAGCTGGCAACCAAAGAAACAAACGTGCGTGTCTTTGTCTATTGCTGAAGCTGAATACATAGCAGCTGCATCCTGCACCTCTCAAGTGATTTGGATCCAGAGTCAACTTCGAGACTATGGACTCAATATGAAAAAGATCCCTCTATATTTTGACTCTGAAAGTGCAATAAGGATCTGTCATAACCCAGTGCAACACTCCAAAACCAAACACATAGCACTGAGGTATCACTTCATCAAAGATCATGTGGAAGATGGAAACGTCGAAGTACACTTTGTTAGAACCACTGATCAACTGGCTGATGTCTTTACCAAAGCTCTTCCTGAAGCGTCATTCAACAAAATACTACAAGGGCTAGGTATGATGGAATCAGAATCAGTACCACAAACTACCTCTCAACCTCAAACATCAGAAGCGAAATAGACCGAACGTTCGGGTTCGGTTGAATCATCTGCTCTCGCTCATCATTTCAAAGGTAGTTTTCTTGGTTGTAAATTTCATGTACAAAGTTATTTATCTAATTGTCTAAAGTATTTCCTTTTTGAAAGTCTAAATTCCTTGGTTTTCCAAAAATTTTCAAAACCGAAACCTACCGAAGGTTCGGGTTCGGTTTTTCAAAATTTCTCAAAACCGAAACCAACCGAACACTCGGGTTCGGTTTTCCAAAATTTTTCAAAACCGAAACCAACCGGATGCTCGGGTTTGGTTTTCCAATTTTTTTCAAAACCGAAACCAACCGAACGCTCGGGTTCGGTTTTTCAAAATTTTTCAAAACCGAAACCAACCGAACGCTCGGGTTCGGTTTTTCATAATTTTTCTCAACCGAAACCAACCGAACGTTCGGGTTCGGTTCCAAAATTTTCCAAAGTTTTTTTTTCCAATGTTTTTCTTTTCTTTTCCAAAGTTTTTTTTTACTCATTTTATTTTCTTTCTAGGTCTTATTTTTTTTACTTTCTTAATTTTTGTTTTTTTTTAATATATATCAAAAACTCCAAAAATATTTTGTTCTTTATTTACTTTTTGTCATTAATTTTTTTTTGTGTGTTCGTTCGTTTATGGGGATATAATTGTTGGATTGGTTAAGTGTCCCTAGAAGCATGATGTTGTATGTGTCCCAAGCCTCATAAGATTCTGAATAATAACCTTAATGACTTGGTATACACAAACCTTGTCTTCCCAATTAGGCTATCACATTTATTCTAATCGTGAGCTACCTCACTCTCTTCTCACATGAGATAAGAGTTTTCTTCTTGGTCCTTTTTTTTACAGCAGAGGTACTTTGATTTCTTACACCATCTCAATTACATTTCTCCATCAAATTCGTTTCACCAACGTAACCCTTGAGACTCTCAGAAATTACCACTGAGGTTTATGGTTACTCAAAAACTGTGTTTATGATCTTAGTTTCGTGCAACTACGAACTGAGTGAAACCCAAAA
The DNA here is from genome assembly GCF_002870075.4 of Lactuca sativa. Classification (NCBI taxonomy): domain Eukaryota; kingdom Viridiplantae; phylum Streptophyta; class Magnoliopsida; order Asterales; family Asteraceae; genus Lactuca; species Lactuca sativa. Next base: position 67,245,968 of record NC_056627.2, on the reverse strand, counting down.
TTCAATACCAAATCTGAATTGACGGTGAACAATTAATTTGCTCAAGTTTTCACCAAAGAATTGACGGATGTATCTTCATGAAATCTCAAATTTTTATTTTGTGTGATTCCTATGAAATTGTTAAACACCATAACATTTCTTCCATTGGGATCCAGTTTTTAATTTTTTGTTGAGATTTTATATTTTCCAAGCCACTTCCAAATTAATTCCTAACTACTTGTTCAATAGACTACACCGGTCTCACAAGTACTTTGTTCACTTTCTATCTTATTTCAAGATTAGGACTGTTGCATCAAAGCTAAAGCCACCCAAAAATGCCTAATTAAAAGAAGCCTTTCAACACTTATTAACAAGTGTTTGATCGTTATTCAACGGGAAACCATACTAACACTTTAAGGTCTCTCTTGATTTTGAAGGAAGAGATTCGTGCCCGGGATCATTTGTTTCGTGTCTTTATTGACATCACATTTATTCCTAAAAAGATTTGCTTTATTTCTTTTCTTTTTACACTCTTAGCACGAAAATCTTTGATTTTCCAAAATTCTGGTACTAATAATTACAGGCTGTTTTACTGAATTAGTGGTTAATTATAAAGATGTGGTCAAAAATAATCCACGTGGGAGTATTATTCGAAAGATGTCGTTACAGGGATAAGATGAAGGGTTGCTGACTCAGGCGGGAGTTTAATTAATTTGATTTCAAATGACGGTAAAAAGGGAACGCATGCGAATTTAAAACGTCCAATCTCCAAATGACGTCGCAGACGCGTGTATGAATTTGAAGCGGTTCTTCTCAGAAATGCACAGAAAAGCGTGTGTGGATTTGAAACGGTTTCTCAGAAACAGCGCTTGATGGGAGGCGTGTGCCAAGGAATCTGACACTCTCTCTCATGCGTGATCATCGCATACCTTAACTGTCACGCATCAGTCCTTCCGGAAAACCCTTGGTATTTCGAAAGAAGATTTGTGCAGATTTTTCTCTCTCCTTACACCCCCTATAAAAGGCGGTCTCCTCTCCCATTTACCTATTTACTACATCCGAATTCCCAAGAGAGCAAGAATTCCCTGAAACCCTTACTGTTCATCATCTTCTTCCCAACTTCAACAATGGCAGATTCATCGTCCGTCCATGCTACCTCTCACATCCTTGCCATTCACACTCAACAGTGTTTGGTGATTGATTTAACCCCTCAGGCATACGACTCCTACATGTTCCCGATCATCGAGTGCCTGAAGTATTCGCCCATAGCTCCTGCACTTTCTAGGGTGGAATCTGTGCCCATGGAGCTCTTATCGCAGATCTATGCGACTGCACATTATGATAAAGCAGTCGATAGAATCTTCTTCGAGGTTTCTGATCACAAAGCCTCGATTTCGAAGCAATGATTTGGCGCATTGCTAGGGTTTGCAGCTGACCCTTCAAGGGTTAATCCGAAGACGATTCCGATTGGGCATCTCTACAGTATGTTCTACAATATGGGGTACACGGAGGCGTTCTCCTCCGTCGCGAAGTTTAAAAAGTCATGTTTGCCGCCACAGTGGAACGACATGTTCACTGTCCTTTTCAAGGGTTTATCAGAAAGGAGCTCAGGATCAGATGGCTCCAGTCGACTCTTCTTGTCGATCATGTATGGCGTTTACAACGGCATCAATGTTGACTATGGGTTGGTTCTCTGGCAACAACTCATCCAAAGCCTCTCTTCTTCTTCACGACATTCTGAGGTGTCGTATGCAAGGTTTTGGACCCTCATCACTAAGTGGGCGATGGATAAGTTCGATGTCCCCACTGTTGCCGGTGCATCGATGTCTTCGATCGGTACATTCCATACCACGAAGATTATCATCTCAGATGCATCGAAATTCCCTTTTATTGGTTCCATTCCGGAGACCATGTACGCTGATGTCCCCGATGATAGCAGAATCATCCGGACTATCAAGGAGTTCAAGCAGTCTGGACCGAGGGATCTCACGTCGGAAATGCTCAAGTCCATACATGATGCCGATAAGCTTGTTTCGAGAGGCAAAAAGGCAGATAAAGGCAAGCAGGTGGCCAAAGGGGCTAAAGGTCCTTCTCCCAGGAAGAGGAAATCCACGAAAGCTGCACAGTCCCCGCAACAGAAGAGGCGCAAAACTATGCCGAAGCGAAAGCTCATTTTCGCTTCCTCTTCGAGTGAATCTGACGGTGAGAGTTCCGATTCGGACGGCTCTCAAAGAGGCGAAACCCCTCCAAGAGGCAACACCCCACCCCGATCCCCTACCCCTGATATGGAAATCCATAACTCACCTATTCCCTCTCCCACTCAAACAATCCCCACTTCCATTCCCACCATAAACCCCTCTACCACAATTCCTAAAACCTCTTTCCCTATACCACCACCCATTTTCACCGATACAACAACAACAACTACTGCAAAGGTTACAACCAACGTATCTGATACGGGGGTTCATATCGCTGCAACCCAACCACCATCAACCGAACCCATACATACAACCGAAACCCAATGATCACTCGAAACTACCCCCACCCACACTCAACCTGAACCTAATCATACCACAACACCCCCAGCTTCACCACCACCACCATCTCCAGATCATGCCTCTGATGGAGATAACCCTTTCCTTGGAGGGGAAAATATGACCTTTGATTCGGTCTACTACAGTCCGTTTCAGGTCCAAAGTGACGATGACGAGGAAGCTCCAGTAACAAAGAAGCATCTTAAGGAGCTGCATGAGAAGGTTGACATGCTTATTGCTTCATCCTCCAATTCTCAATCCTCTCTCTCTGAAGCTGCTCTTCAGAAGATTGTTGATGCCTTCTCTAGGGCTCAATAAGATTCCATTGCTTCTACCACTGCTGCCATAGACGCCTCGACGAAAGCTTGTGAGGCTGCGACCGAAAAGATCGATAAACTATTCTCCGACGCCTCTGCCCTGTTACAATCTTTACAGGAGAGTGCTGCTGCAACCAAGACAACGCTCGAACCAATTGTTCAACAATTGGCGACGTTCGTCTCCACAAAGTTGAAGTCATTCGCCACCTTTCGTCAGACTCTAACTGACGACAACTCTGCCCTTCGGACATCTATCGACGAGCGCCTCTCTAAACTCCAAGAGGATCTTGCTTATGATAACTAGTTGATGGATGCTCTCTCAAGGAAGACCACTGCCCTCAAGGTCAAGAGTGCTCAACTTTCAAGTTCTCAACAACAACTTGATGCTCTTCGATCCGAACGGGAGGTAATTAGGACGTGTGTTTCGGATGTACACTCAGCAATATCCAACATCCTGGAAGCGCACGATCCGATACTGAACCATTCTGTGAGGCGAACCCTTGCAGCAAAACTCGCCCCTGCCCTGGATCTGCTCAGCAAAATAGAAGGGCTACCTAGTTTCATGTCCACTCCGAAACAAGGGGGAGAAAAGGAGTCCAGATCGCAACCTCCTCATTCCTCTAAAGCTGCTCACACAACCGAACCTCCTCCTACAGGCGAAGCCTCTGGTTCGGGTGTGAAGGACAAAGGCAAGAACATTGCAGATGATAAAGAGGAAGAAGATCAGGAAACTATTGCCGACTTGCTGAAACGCAAAAGTCGTCGCAATACTGAGGACGATAACATTCGTGTGGCGCGAGAAGCTGAAGAAGCTGAACGCAAGCAAAAAGAAGCCCACGACCTACTCGAGAGCAGGAAGACTCTTTTCCCTACATGGACACTCCAGAGGATGATCAAGGAGGCAATCGATACTCCGAGTATCTTATGGCTCGAACCGGTAATCTCCTTCGATTGCTACAACTCTGTCGACTCTCTGTTCGACATGCCCTTAACCCGAAAGACGTTCATTTTCCACGCCTTCGCCAACATTGCTGAGGTTCCCCATCCTCATCAGGAGGTTGATCGGGAATTGATCGAGTTCTATCTGAAGGCAGCTCAACCCAGTACCAAACCTGGAGCGCTCGGAAGATAATCAACGTTCGGGTTCTGAAGCCATACACTGTTGGGAGATTTATCAACGTTCGGTTCAAAGTGCTCAGAGGGTCTGCTAAAACCGAACATGCCATATCCTTAGCAGATCTACCGAACCTCAACCCCCATAACTGGATCGTTCTGCACAACATCCTCTTGACGAATGAAGTTGAATATGGTCCAATCATTAACCATCTCAAAAGGATGTTGGTTTGCTATATCATGGAGGCCGCCTTGATGGATCAGGAGATTGCCAATGTCTTCTAGAAGAAACCGAAGATCTCTCATGTTGGCTCGGCCAGTGATCTGAACCAGATGAAGATGGGAAAGATTGACCCAAGGCAAAATTCGGTCATGTTCACTAGGGCTGAAGGACAGAAATTTCTCTTTGCCTTAGCGGATAAACATCTTTATACCACTGCTTGTCTTGAGCATGTGCTGGGGATCATCCATCGGTGTAAAGAGAATACAACGGATGATATCAAATACTTCGACGATATGATACAGTGGTACATCCGATTCAGACAGACAATACTCACCCTTATTTCGCGTCTGTTTGATACTGTAAAGAAGAAGGCTCCTGCTGCTGGCCCAAGTAAGAAGACGAAGTGATCTCGCTCCAATTGACGCAAAGGGGGAGATTGTTGGGTAGCAGATTTGTTTGTATTGCGTCATTGGGCTCGGTTAATAGTCCAATGTTTTGAACTCCGGTTTGGGCCTGTCCAACCGTGAGCTGTAGGGTTTAGTATATAATAATGTGCTTGCATGCATATTAGGTTAACGTTTGATAGATCGATTGATAGCATTAAGATAGCATTAAAGATTTCTTTCATCGTTCTTCTAAACCCTAATCCTCTACAGTAGAAGTTCTTTATCGAGCTCTTCTGAGGATTGTTTTATAATCATTCGAGTGTTCTTGCTGTTTACTTATTTATTTCTTTACCTGTTTTATAGATCTAATCGATCTTCAAGTTTAGATTTTAAACTTATCATAGAGAATTGTTATCGAGATTATGAAAACAATTATGATTGAATGATTGAAAAGTAAGAACACAACGAGTAAATATTAATCAGATATTATATTGATGAAGACTGATTACAATGCTTTAAGCAGAAAGAATACTCGAGTTCAAAAGTTCTTTCTACTTCTATCCTCAGGCCCTATTTATAGGAAATCTGAGTGTACAAAAAATATACTAAGTCTAATACAATACACTTCGCCTAAAACTGTGACTTAGTAAAATAACTAATATGCGAAACTACAAAAAGAAACAACCACTTCGAATTTTACAATACACATACTCTACAATTATACATGCTAGAGTAGGCTAGGTATTCCTATTAGGACTAGAGTGGACTAATTTGTGATGCCTTAGCTTAGGAGATTACTGCTACTATGAGATGCTTTAAGAGTGAGTAGGTAGCAGTGAGGAGCTTACGAGAAGTCTACCGAAGGGTAGCCTATGCTTAGTGAGATGTAGAGTACTTGTGATCTGGGATCCTTGGAAGAGGACTTGGAATGAATGTTGTTGCGGTGTGGAAGATAGTATAGGGCCCGTACTACTGAAAACATCGGATCAGTGCGCCATCCAAGTAAGAATCCTTAAGGTACTAAGGAGCAAGTAAGGTTGAGTCATAGAGTGTTAGTATACTCGAGCTCTTCTCTGATATTTTATGTTGTATTTTAGAGACATCAAGGTTGGGACATGCCACAGACCAGAGACCAGTGGGTGAGTGACGAGGAGCTCCGTTAGATGATCTGTGATGATGTGGCTGCGACTATTCGCGTAGAGATACTGGAGATGTTGGGTCTATCAAGACCACCTTCATTGAGACATTTCACGAGAGATACGCAGCGGTTACTAAGGTTGCGGTTGCTGCAGCTACTGCAGCTGTGCCTGCTACTAGACCTCAGAGGGTGACTCGTTGCTGCTCTGGAAGTTCAGCAACACAAAGCCACCAAAGTTTGATAAGTCGCATGATCCGATTGCTACGAGGAGATGGATCTATGATATCGAGGGATGCTTCTACACCTGTCTATGTCCAGAGCATCTAAGGGTTCGGTTCACACTGAACTAGCTTGTGACGGCAAATTTTACTACTGCGGAGATCTCGGCGGTAACCTGGGAGAGGTTCACCACCATGTTCAGAGATGAGTATGTTCCCCCGATAGAGATGGAGCGATTGGCTCAGGAGTTCTTGTCCCTCAAGCATGGGATGGAGTCCGTGACAGTGATCACACTGATTTTTCATGAGAGGGAGTTGTTTTTCCCCGAGCACGTGCCGTCTGAGCAGGCGTGCATGAGCCGGTACTCGAGCATATTGAGGACGGACATTCGTGAGTTCGTGGCGAACTCGTCATACCGGACATTTGCTGCGCTCCAGGTATATGCCTGGAAGAGGGAGATTGAGTTGGAGACTCAGGTCAGGGAGGAGGCCGAGTCTCTGAGGAGGGACAAACGACCGGTGCAGGCTCAGCCGGCCGCCAAGCGGGCAAAGCCTACTGATTTGAGATCTGGAAGTCCGAAGGGCTGCACTTGTGGGAAGTGCGACAAGAGTCACGAGGGAGTGTGCAGAGCTGGGGTGTGTTAAAAGTGTGGGAAGGAGGGGCACTTTGCGAAGGATTTCACCAAGCGATTCTTGGTTTGCTTTCATTGCAACCAGACAGGCCATCGGAAGGCCGAGTACCCACAGCTGCTGTAGGGATCGGCACAGGGATCTGCACCTGTTGCACGAGCTACTAAGGGTCGGTGTGTGAAGGCCGAGGCACCGAAGGCTTGCAGGAGAGCCTTCCAGTTAACAGCGGAGGAGGTCTGCGCTGCGCCCGATGTCGTGGTAGGTATGCATCCTTTCGTTATTTACTCTAAGTTTGAGATACTGTGCTTATATTATGATATGCGTAGGTACTTTTCTTGTGAATTCTATATCTACTTTGGTGTTATTTGAGTCGGGTGCGAGTCGATCTTTTGTATCTTTAGCTTTTAGCTAGCATATCAGTATACATCGAGAGGCATTGAGTCGACCTCTTCGAGTTTCCATAGCTGATGATCGAGTGGTTTATGCTACGGATGTGATCCGAGGGTGTATACTCAAAATTTTCGGTGTTGAGTTTGCCGATGGATCTGGTCCTGATAGCGATGGGGGACGTTTGTGTCATTGTGGGCATAGATAGGTTGAGCCGATTTGGAGCTGTTATAGATTGCGAGCGCCAGTTGATGACGATACGAGACCCTAGTGGGGGAGTACTTACGGTGTATGGCAAGGATACCCGATCGGTGTCAGCATTTTGTTCAGCTGCCAGAGCGAGACAGAGTTTACAATAGGGCTACAACGAGTTTATAGCTTATGCGATGGATACATGAGTGGCCGCAGAGAGGTCGAGCTCGTTCGATGATGTACTGATAGTGTGTGAGTTCCCAGATGTTTTCCCTAAGGAGTTACCAGCAGTACCTCCCGAGAGGCAGGTCGATTTCCGCATTGATTTGGTTCCGGGAGCAGCACCTATCACCAAGGCGCCCTATCGCCTTGTGCCACCAAAGATGCAGGAGTTATCCTCACAACTTCAGGTGCTGTTGGGGAAAGGATTTATCAGGCCGAGTAGCTCGCCATGGGGAGCGCCGATCCTTTTTTTGAAGAAAAAGGATGGTTCACACCGGATGTGCATTGATTACCGGGAGTTGAACAAGTTGACGGTCAAGAACCGTTATCCATTATCGAGGACTGATGATCTGTTCGATCAGTTGCAGGGAGCATCTTGGTTCTCCAAGATAGACTTGAGGTTTGGATATCACCAGATGAGGGAGCGTGATGAAAATATCCAGAAGATGGCGTTTAGGACTCGTTATTGGCACTATGAGTTCATGGTGATCCCTTTTGGGCTCAGGATTGCACCAGCAACATTCATGGAACTCATGAACAGAGTATGCAGACCGATCTTGGATAGATCGGTGATCGTGTTCATCGACGATATTCTGGTATATTCGAGATCTAGAGAGCAGCATGAGGAGCATCTGAGGGCGATACTTGGGGTATTGAGATCGGAGAGGCTTTACACCAAATTCTCCACGTGTGATTTATAGTTACGAGAGGGCCAGTTCTTAGGGCATCTCGTTAATCAGAATGGGATATTGGTCGATCCAGCCAAGATTGAGGCGGTGTTGATTTCGGAGATGCTGAGATCCCCCACCCAGATCAGGAGTTTTCTGGGGTTGGCCGACTACTATCAGAGATTTATCAAGGATTTCTCCAACATTGTTGTGGCACTCACCAGGTTGACCCGGAAGGGCGTTGCTTTTACATGGGGAACAGATCAGCAGACCTCGTTTGAGACGCTTTGCTAGAGACTGTGCGAAGCCCTGGTGTTAGCCCTTCTGGAGGGAATGGAGGATTCTGCGGTGTATTGTGACGCATCGATATCGGGGTTGGCTGCAGTGCTTATGCAGAGAGGGCACGTGATAGCGTATGCATCGAGGCAGCTGAAGCCTCACGAGGTGAGGTATCCCACCCAAGATTTGGAGTTGGGGGCCGTGGTGTTTGCCCTCAAGATATGGCATCATTATTCGTATGGGGTTCGGTGTATCATATACACGGACCACAAGAGTTTAAAGTACTTGATGGATCAGCCCAACCTGAATATGCGCCATAGGAGATGGTTGGATGTGGTAAAGGATTATGTTTGCGAGATCCTATAACACCCGGGCAAGGCTAACGTTGTAGCCGATTCCCTGACCCGTAAGGCGGAGAGTGCCCCGATACGAGGTGTTTGTATGAGGATGACGGTGATGACTTTGGTGCTGGATACCATCCGAGAGGCCCAAGCAGAGGCTGGGTGACTGGAGAACCACAAAAGAGAGCGGGTGATTGGGCAGGTATCTGAGTTTGTTATGGATAGCTGAGGGCTTATGACCTTTCAGGGTCGGATTTGGGTGTCGTTTGCAGGCAGGGCATGTACCATCTTGATGGAGGAGGCACATAGATTAAGGTTCTCGATCCATCCTGGGGCCACTAAGATGTATTTGGACCTGAAGAGAGAGTATTGGTGGCCCTGTATGAAGAGGAATGTGACGTGGGTTGTTGAGAGGTGCTTCACATGTGGCAGGGTTAAGGCCGAGCACCAACGTCCACATGGAAAGTTGCAGCCACTAGGTTCCCCAGTGGAAGTGGAAACAGATTTCTATGGATTTCATCACCAGATTGTCGACGACCGTGAGGGGTCTCGATGCAATTTGGGTGATCGTTGACCGACTGATGAAGAGCGCTCACTTCCTTGCTATAAGTGAGATCACTTCTGCAGAGAAACTGTCTGAGATGTATATGATAGAGGTGGTATCGTGGCATAGAGTACCAATCTAGATTGTGTTAGATCAAGTTGTACGTTTCACTTCCAGATTCTTGAAGAAATTCCATGAGGAGTTGGGCACGAGGTTGCATTTCAGCACCGCTTATCACCCACAGACGGACGGACAGAGTGAGGGGACGATTCAGAAGCTTGAGGACCTACTTCGAGCATGTGTGTTGGACTTCGGAGGAAGCTGGGACACGTACCTACCATTGCCTGAGTTTTCCAATAACAACAGCCACCATTCGAGTATTGATATGCCTCCGTTCGACTTGTTGTATGGGAGGAGGTGTCGGACTCCCATCAGCTGGGGAGAGTTAGGGCAGCGAGTGATGGGTAACACTGAGATAGTGCTTCAGACGACTAAGCAGATACAGCAGGACAAGAAAAGGATACTGACAGCTCAGAGTCGCCAGAAAAGTTATGCGGATAGGTGACGATCCGAGCTCGAGTTTTAGGTTGGTGACTTCGTCGTCCTGAAGGTATCTCCTTGGAAAGGAGTGATCCGATTCAGGAAGAGGGGCAAGTTGTGGCCCCGATACATCGGTCCTTTCAGGGTGACTGCGATGGTGGGCAGGGTAGCGTATCGTTTAGAGTTACATGCGGAGTTGAGCTAGATACACGATACCTTCCACGTGTCTGAGTTGAGGAAGTGTATAGCCGACGAGTCGGCAATAGTGCCACTAGAGGATATTCAGGTGGATGCGAGCCTAAATTATGTTGAGAGGCCGATCACGATCATGGATCGGAGGATCAAGGTTCTGAGGAAGAAGGAGGTGCCCCTGGTTCAGGTCCAGTGGCAACATCGGAGAGGGTCCGAGCTCACTTGGGAGTCGGAGTTGGAGATGCGGGAGCAGCATCCAAAGTTGTTTGTAGAGCGAGACTTCGAGGGCGAAGTCTAATTCTAGTGGGGGAGAATTGTAACATCCGGAATTCAAGGAATCATATTTTAATTATTTATTTTTGTCAAGGGGGGGGGGGGGGGGGAACTCGACGCGTCGACGCCTAGACTCGTCGAGTAGGATCATGATTTGCTGATTGGATTTAATGAAGGGACTCGATGATGCACTATGGATGATGCATGAGTGCCAAGATTGGACCTTTACGTGATTATTGAGCGTTGGGAAGTCAGATCTATAGGTTTAAGAAGCAGATCTTACCTCAGAAGGTCATTTGAGCATGACCATTGTAGAAACTCGCCGAGTCCATAAGGGAACTCGACGAGTCGAGTCGGGGTTGCCCCATGGTTCATGACTAGTAGTAGCCCGTCGAGTGGAAGGTTCACTCGACGAGTCGAGTGAGGCCTTAGAAAGATTCAGAGGACACGCTTGGACTCACCGAGTCACCCATGTGCACTCGATGAGTCTTGTCAAAGTTTGACCGTTAACAAGAGTTGACCATGGGGTTTAGGTCAAGATGATTCAAGAGAGGTCAGAGAAGGGTATAATGGTCTTCTACCCATTATTAGAAATGAGGACATGAGAGGATTTTGATTAAAGATGTTATCCTGTTGATAAGAGGAGGCTAGGTCGGGATATTCGAGCACGAGAGTTTATCCGAATTCATAAAAGGTGAGTCTTCTCACTATACATTACCTAGAGTTTTAGCTATGTGCAGATCGGAGGGTCTTGTGTGTTATGTGTATGCTTCAGATTATGTGCATTCTGCTGTATGTATGTTATGTCTCATATAGACCGGATCAAAGCATCCAACGACTCATGAGGCCAGGGGTCCTCAATCAGATCGGACCGGAGGGTTCAACGATCAATGATCGGGCCAGAGGGTCCAACTGTTGGGTTTTGAGCATTCTAACACTCCTAAGTGTACATGCAACCCTAAATACCTTGGATCTATGTTTTCTCTATTATAAATTCAAATAAGAACATCCAAGGTATAATCCTAATCTAGCATACAAAACAATGAGTGTAACAAGATAGAATACATACCTCTTTGATGTAGAAAGTCTTCATGAAGCTTGAATGCCTAGCCCCAATAGTGTGGAAGCCTCAAATGGAATCACAATCACCAAAACACTTAGAATAACTTGAGAGAATTCTACAACTCATGAAATCGGCTAGCCCTTTCACTTCACACACTAGTGGCCGATTTTGGTCAAGAATAAGATGCTTATATAGTTAGGGTTACACCATGTAAACCCTAATTGACATGGCCTTTCATGTCCATGATCCATGGGTACAAATCCACCATGGAGCATCCATGGACCATCCTATGGGTTTTAGCCCAACTTGATTATCCATGGAGCATTAGCCCACTATACAAGTATGGATGATTTACACAATCAACCCATATATTTAATTAGTCTTCTTTTGATCACTTAATTAATCCTAGATTAATTCTTGATCAATACTAATTAAATAATCTAATTATTCTTATTATTAATATACTAGAACTTATAATATATTAATAACCATAAGTGTCTTATTTCTCTCATTATAGTCTATCCAAGTGCATGATGGTACGCAACCCAAATGGACCATGCTGGGTCAAGTCAAGTCCTTCCAATTATAGTTATGGACATAGACATTAATCCAATAGTCTCCCACTTGGATAAGTCTAAAACTATTATTGTGTATGACTTCAGGAACCAACTGGCAATCGTAGCTCTCAAAAGCTTCTGTCGAACTCTGACCTTGTAGATGAACTCTGACCTTTGTCAATGACTTGTCCATTAGATAAGGGATCATATATTCCTCCATTCTAGATATCATATGGACTGAGACATGGATTATAATCATTCTCTCTGTCCATTTGTTGTTTCCCGATTTCCGATTTATGACGACTGACTAATTGAACAAATCAAATCAGTCCTGGCCCGGCCGAGCACTTCCATTTGTCATCATCAAATCATTGAGGGGCCCACAGATATCGCTTTTATCCCGAAGGTAAAAGGAATGGATAAACTTCGACTCATATGGCTTGTTCTACTACTTGTTGAATCATACACAAAGGCACGTTTTATAACACCGAGTTACTGTATGCGTTTTCGTGCAATCAATGTACAACCAAGTCATAGTAACAACTCATATCTCTAGGTTTGAATAATATAAGATATTATCGTCTCATGATCACTCGTGATAAAATCCATGAAGTGATTCCAATGAGCGCGGGTTGAATCTAATACTCAGAACTTATGAGCACCCATGAGTGTTGTAGCCCTTTGTCCAACACCTTAGACCTCTACAAGCCAACCCATGACAGTCTTAATTCATATCTACTTCCAACATATGACCGACTGTGGATGATTTGAATAACTTAGTCATTTCGGAAGAATAACCCAGTTTATTCGGGAAGTCAAAACATGGAAAATGAAACACAATAATAATTGAATCCAATATGGTATCAACCCTTTGAACATAAATAAAACACCTTTTATTTATCACCATATGATTACACATTATTCATTGTATACTGTTTCAGCTATCAACTTTATTCTTGAATTTAAAACAATAGTTGTCCCATGCTCCAAGCATGCACACTATGTTTTCTAAACACTAGTCATGCCATACACCAAGTATGCATACTATGTTTGTCTATGATCTTTACTTTGTGAACTAGATCAATTGAACTTAACTTCAATGATTCTCTTTTCACACTCCCAAATCCTTACCGCAAATGCAAGAATTCCAAATTCATGCCATTTACTGAAATCTGTTAGATTCTAAACTTATATGCATTGATCCTCTCGTAATGATTATGCACAAAGTCATAAAGACTTGACAACAAACATTACAGAGCATTCCAAAGGAGATCAGTTCCTTGGAAACATCCTTCTTGCATTAAGTTTCCTTAATCTTACACAGATTGAAAATTCTAACTTTGAAACATTTCCAGATTCCATTTTTGACTATCACTTCTGACCAAGATTTGCCTCCTTACAGACTATGTCAATATGGTCCTTCCAGAATTATCACTACACTTTCAACTATCCTTGAGAAAGCAATCTTTGGTAAACCTTAGATTGTCCTTGACAATTGTTTAATCCTTTTAGTCATACCCAGTTCTAAACCTTTTCCCTTCTTAATGCCCTAGGCATTTGGAAATTTTTAGAACAGATGATTATAGCACATGTAATCGATCCTATATCCGAAGCATATGGGACATGATTCATGATGTCTCACATAAAGACTAAACCAGTCTTTTGCTATAACATTTCCATTTCTATTTGCCAAGTTCTCATAATTCAGATTATGAAAAGGGATGCCGTAATCATAATCGAATTTTAGAACGCAAATAATGGACCCATATACAGAATTTCCTTATGTTGAGCCATTCCAACATCAAATTCATATATATATCCTTGACTAAATGATTAAAACCTCACGATCTAAGCTTATAGATTTGAGATGAAGTATAATTTCCTCTCCCTTAATTATAGCAAAACAACTTTTCCCAATTGAAACTTTTGTTTTCTATAATTAACATTGCTAGCTTGCAATACTTATCATAATTATCATGCTCCCACTAACATGATGATTATTAGCATAACACTTATGCTCCCACTAGCTTTGACATGTACTCAGAAATCAGCTGACTTTCTTACCAAAGTTCAGATTTCTGATACTAGATTGTTTTGATAAAACTTTATCAAAATCATACACCTTCCCTTAGATAGCACACTTGTGTGTCTAAACAATTATGAAGAGGGATGTCATAATCATAATATTTAGACCTTTTTGACACTTCTCACAAGTCCATGTTAGTGTGCCGGTAGACCACACACGCTCCACTAATGACTTTGAGAATGCAAATATCACAATTGCTATCTAGCTAAAATCTACTTAGAGAAAGTGTTTCCTCACCATCATTTTCTTGAATCGGAGAGAAACCTTATGAAACTTAGATTTAATGGTGTATGTGTTCTTATCCATGTGAATTGTCAAAACCATAGTCACAAGACAAGGATAATGACAAATCCAAACTCATATGGACTGAACTCAATCTTAATTTCTTGCCACCTGGCAGCTCAAGGGCCTGCCATTGCTTCCAAGTTGTTGTGCAACAAATTGAGAACTCTAAGAACTCATATGCAAAGCCAACTTTATCTGGAATGGGCACAGAATATGTCAACATGATAGGTTATAAACCGCAAGTCGTGTGCTAGTGAAGAACTTCAGGTTCTATTTTTGATTGGTTCTTGAGACTTTCAAGACTTTTAAGACTCCCACTGTCCTCTTGACATATAAGACTCCCTTGTCAAATATCCAAGAGATAGTGTGGATTCTAATCAAGACAAACACTTCACACAATTGGCCTAAGTTGGTCTTTGTTTTATCCAAAACATCACAACTTACCAATTTCAAATGTACAAGAGTAGAAAACTTTTACTCTTACATTTGACAAGTGTTTTAACCCTTCTTTAAGACATGTCACTCAAGTTACAATCTTGGAGTAGGACTCTAAGACTTGTATTGGAACGAAGTATGACTCATCTTCTTGATTTAACCATTTCAACAATTCAAGATCCCTTCTTCTTAGTCATAAGACTACACTAAGACTTCCTTAGAGAACTAATTTTGATATGGTTTCTTAATCATTAAGATGATCACAAAACTGATACTAAAGTACTCTCCCATCTTTTCAGATTTGAGAAACTTTTATCCTTCTTCCTAATTTGATTCTTCTTATTCGCTCTGTCAAACATTGGAACCTTTTTCCAATGTCTCAGAATTACACTTAAGCATGTAAGTATAATCATATTTACTGAGCTTTAGTAAACTATGACGAATAGTTTTATCAAACTTTTGTGGTGGACTTAATCAATGCACAAGAATGTGTACTCGATCCTTTAGTCCTTTACTTGACTCACACATCCATGTGAACAAGTAATTAGTCTTAATTTTCCAAAACTTGAAAGTTCTCATTCATCATGCTATACAACTTGCATGATTCCAAGTTTCGGTCCAATTGAAACTTGGGTGATGAGAGTCTTTCCTTATTTGGTAAATCTAGACATTACCACAAATGAAAGAATCAATTTCATATTTCCACTCTTGCTCTTAATGGAATCATATAAGCAACAATTTTTCCTCAAATGCCATTGTAAGGATATTTTAAAATAAATAAAATCAAAAAAAATTTCTTTTATTTTAAAACTTTGCGGAAAAACTTATCCTTACAATCCATATGAAAACTTGTTGTTATCTATTCCTAGGCAATATCTCATAACTCCTAAGAAGTAGCTCAAGAATCCGATCTTCAAACTATGCGATAGAAATCCATCTACGTGATCAGATTCAGCATATTCTTTCTTTAAGTTTCTTCACTTTTCTTTGATTCTTAAAACATCACCATGTGACCCAGTCACATCATGTATCAAGAATCTCATAATAGAAACTTAGCAGAGTTAGATAGTGGACTTTACCTGAAGTAGAGTCAAACTTATTGACTTTAACATCCTTAGGTAAATTTGGCAGCTTCGCAACCAATGCCCCTTCCTTTGGCAATATAAACATATGGACCCTTTGATAATGGTACACGAGACTATCATAGACTTAGCTTTTCTCTTTACCATTTGGTCAACCGAGTTGACTATGGCCGATCCCTTTCCACTGGGAAGAGAGAGCTTTACTAGATATCATTGTCAATATCCATAAAGTTTAGGAAGTTGATCTTAGCAAATAGATAAGATCATTAAGGGTCTTGTCATAGTCTGTTTCATAGGTGTCCCAAAGGAACTCACTATGTGACTTAGAAAGTGATTGAACCACCAACTTTCTCAAGACTTTGACACCCAACTCTCCCGGCTTGTCAATATGTGACTACATCTCCAAGATGTGTTCACACCTAGACCTTGCCTTGCCAATAGGGCTTGAGTGACCTTAAACTTTTCAAGAACTTGTGGTTTAGGGAGAATAGTTGGAGGAGGAGAAAGAAGTATGATATCCATGGGACATCATCTTCATTAGGAAACCTTGTTTCAAGAGATTTGGGAAGATCATAGGTGTCTAAACCAGACATCTTTTGGGAGATATTCAAGACAGTTGATTTTAAGTCCTTAATATGACACCCAATATGAAATATTAAGACTAGGACCCAACAAACTATTTTATAACTTAGAAGAGGTATGCCGTAATCCAAGCTATAAAATATTTGAAGGTAGGTGAATGACGATTCACCAATTTCCACCAAGATAAACGAAATGTATTATTAGGTTTTAATTGGTTTTGAAATTCCTAGATCTTTGAGATTCATTGAACTGTTCAAAGGCATGTTTCAATCTCGAGTGTGCCCTTCAGGTTTTGTGACTGGGATGCCGAGGATCACCAAACAAGGTGTGAAGTAACCATGCAAATTACTTGGTACCCTTAAGTGTTTACCCCTTAATCGATGTGCCGGTTAACCACACACGCTCCATCGATACTATGATAAACATTAAGTTACCCTTTGCCTACCTTGTTAAATACGCGTTAGTGTGCCGGTTAACCACGCACGCTCCACTAACCGACTTAAACAAAGTGCAAAGTGTAATTTCATGGATTAGCACCTTATTCACATTTTTCCTAAGTAACTAAGATTGGGTATTATTAAGAGTTTAGTTACTTAGTATTATCATTAATACTTTTAATGAAGGGAGAATTCTTGTCCTGTCAAACCCGTTCGGCTAACGACCCTCCACCAGTCAAGCAAGCGGTGGGTGAGAGTGGACACCCATTAAGTTGCCATTTTATAGGCAACGACCTTATACCCACCTTATAGACTGGCTTCGTGAATGAGGCGTACTAGCGGTAAGACTGACTTTACTCTTATACATATATATATTATTAACTTATAATATTATAAAGTATTATGGTTGAATTTTAACTTTTAAAATTCTAAGGGCTAACTTGGAATTAAAGTATTCATAAAGAAAACTTTTTAAATTCCAAAACTTGAGGGCAAGTTTTGAAACTATTCAAAACTAATTAATTCCATAACTTATGTGTTTAAAGTAGTTTTAATCCAAAAACTCTTCAAGTTCCATAACTTGAGGACAAGTTATGGAAGACTTTAAACTAATAAAAGAATTAACTTTTCTTTATTTTATAACTTATGAAATTAATTAAGGTTACACTTTATTTATTTTTATTTATTAATGAAGTGACTCTTGAACCTCCATAACTTAAGGACAAGACTCTTCATCTTTGGTAACCATTGCCAACTTTTATGAGTTTTATGAAACTTAAATGTGAATTTTCATATAACTTGAGGACAAGTTACTAAAACACATTTTAGAATCAACTCTTAGATTAATTTGGATTGAAAAACACATAATCAATTAACTTTTCTATTAATCTAAGCAACTCATAAGAACAAGATAATTCAAATCAAACTTTTTCATGTAATTAACCTAATCACTAAACTAATTCAAAACATGAATCTATTGACAATTACCTGTGAAATTGGATTAGCATGAACATTACCACATCAAAAATAAGTTTATAAGTTCAAAAACAACTTAGGGTAATGTTCCTAGTCCATTTCTAGCCAAAAACCTCGAAAATATGTTGTCTGGGGCTCCTACTTGGCGAGTGCATGAACCTACTCGGCGAGTAGGATGATTTTACTCATGGACTCGGCGAGTTCATCAGAGGACTCGGCGAGTCCAGTGCCCAGAAAGCCAGAAAATCGAGTTTTTCAGCATTTTTCAGCAATTTGCATCAAGTATAATAGAAAACAAGCCTAGGCTCTGATACGACTGTTGGGTTTTGAGCATTCTAACACTCCTAGGTGTACATGCAACCCTAAATACATTGGATCTAAGTTTTCTCTATTATACATGCAAATAAGAACATACAAGGTATAATCCTAATCTAGCATACAAAACAATGAGTGTAACAAGCTAGAATACATACCTCTTTGATGTAGAAAGTCTTCATGAAGCTTGAGTGCCTAGCCCGAATAGTGTGGAAGCCTCAAATGGAATCACAATCACCAAAACACTTAGAATAACTTGAGAGAATTCTACAACTCATGAAATCGGCTATCCCTTTCACTTCACACACTAGTGGCCGATTTTGGTCAAGAATAAGATGCTTATATAGTTAGGGTTACACCATGTAAACCCTAATTGACATGGCCTTTCATTTCCATGATCCATGGGTACAAATACACCATGGAGCATCCATCAACCATCCTATGGGTTTTAACCCAACTTGATTATCCATGGAGCATTAGTCCACTATACAAGTATGGATGATTTACACAATCAACCCATATATTTAATTACTCTTCTTTTGATCACTTAATTAATCCTAGATTAATTCTTGATCAATACTAATTAAATAATCTTATTATTCTTATTATTAATATACTAGAACTTATAATATATTAATAACCATAAGTGTCTTATTTCTCTCATTATAGTCTATCCAAGTGCATGATGGTATGCAACCCAAATGGACCATGTCGGTTCGGGTCAAGTCTTACCAATTATAGTTATGGACTTAGACATTAATCCAACAGTTGGCTGGGTTGATGACGGTTGATCCTCCCCCTCGACTGAAGCATTGTTTGATGGAGGTTCGTCAGAACTTGATCCTCCTTCATTCATTCTCCTGGCAGCTTCTTCAACAATTTGTTTCATGTGATCTACCTTATTGTCTGCTGCACCTGCTTCTGAGAGAGTGGCTTTCTCTGGTTCGTCAAACAGCTCCATAAATTTCTTGAATAGATTAGCGATCGAGATCGTGACTTGGCCAGTTTGAGGAAAGATTTCCCCAACTGTGTCTTCATTGGCCTTTAGCTTTTTGACATAGCTATCATCAAAAGTCACGTAGTAAGTTTCTTCGATTTTCCTCGAACGCTTGTTTAATACCCTGTACGCTTTAGAAGTCAGAGAATAGCCCAGAAATATTCCTTTGTCAACTTTGACATCGAACTTGTTGCGGTGTTCCTTAGAGTTAAAGATGAAACACCGTGAGCCGAACACGTGGAAAAATTTCACATTGGGCTTCCTGTTGTTGAGAATCTCATAAGGAGTGAGCGTGAATCTCTTGTTGAGATATGACCTGTTCTGTGTAAAACAAGCAGCAGAAATAGCATCAGCCCAAAAGTAAAGAGGTAAGGAAGCGAAACTTAGCATGGTTTAGGCAGCTTCACACAAAGAACGGTTTCGTCTTTCGACAATCCCGTTTTGTTGAGGTGTGTAGGGAGCTGAGAAGTTGTGACTAATTCCCTTTTCTGCCAGGAAGTCTTCGAATTCTCTATTTTTGAATTCCAGACCATTGTCGCTCCTGATGTTGCGAACGACCTTCTTCAGCTGAACTTCAATCTGCTTGATGAACACCTTTAGCTTGTGAGTCGCTTCAGATTTAAGCTTTAGAAAGAACACCCATGTAAAACGCGAAAAGTCATCAACAATAACAAGAATGTACTTGCTACCACCGATGCTTTCGATAGATGATGGACCACATAAATCAATATGAAGTAATTCAAGTGGTTCAACAACTTTAGTGTTTATTATAGATGGATGACTTTGACGACTCTGCTTCCCCATTTCGCATGCAACACACAAATGATCTCTATCGAACTTGAGCAGTAGAAGACCTCGAACATGACCTCCAGTAACAAGTTTGTTGATATCTTTGAAGTTGAGATGAGAGAGCCTTCGGTGCCACAGCCAGCTTTCGTCAGATTGTGCTTTTGATAACAGGCAGATAGCTGGGTTTCCTTTGATGGGTTTGAGGTTTAGAGGAAACATTTCACCCTTATGCTCCGATTTGAGAATAACTCTTTTCGTCTTCTTCTCAATTATTTCAGAACCCTCATCGTCGAATGAGACTTTGAGACCGGTACCTCCAACAAGCTGAGATACACTGATGAGGTTGTGTTGTAGCCCTTCCACATATGCCACCTTCCTTATTGTGAAATCACCATTAGTAATCATTCCATAGCCTTTTATGGTGCCGAAGGAGTTGTTTCCAAACTTGACGTTTCCACCATTTGAAAGAGACCGGTATTCCCTCAGTTCTTCCTTCCTTTCTGTCATGTGACGCGAGCAGCCACTATCAATGTACCATTCTTCGTCCAACTGCTTGTCACTAATAACCTGCAAAAATTAAGCAGATTTAGGAACCCAAAGTTTCTTGGGTCCTCGTGAGCCTTTCACAGGTACAGGAATAGTAAGAGAGATGTCAACAAGATATGTTCGTTTTATTAGTGTTGTTTCATCTTTCTTTTTGATGGTAAAAACTTTAATTTTCTTAGGATTTGGTGCTTTCGGTTTTGACTCTGGTTCAACCACTGAAACTTTCTGTTTTCCTTTTTGTTCAGCTGATGATTGAGATTTTTGAGAAGAAACAGAATGGAGTTTGGAACGAGGTGAAGAAGAATTGGAAGAATTAGAAGAATTGGATGAGTGAGAATGAGAGGGCTTAAATTCAGATGACTTCTTGGCTGGAGACTCTAGGTGACCCTTTTGCTTTTGATCATTGGTAGGACCAACCTTATAGTTTTTATCTCTTTTGATTTCAGAACCGAACCTTTGCTTTCGGTTGGAATTATTTTCTGAACCGAACCTTTGCTTTCGGTTGATGTTTTTCTCCGAACCGAACCTCTACTTTCGGTTATTGTGGCTCTCTTGTGATTCAACAGGATTTTTCTCAGACTTTAGGTTCTTGTCTTGATGTGAGAAATAAGCATTCTGGGATTGCCAGAACTGTTTTCTTTCAGAGAGATTCTTCCTATATCTCTGATTCCTTTGATGTTTTTGATTTCTTATCTGTTTCGGTTGATGATGGATGTTAGCTTTCGGTTTCGGTTTTTCCTTGGCTGGTTCACTCTGAATTGATGAAGTTTCACTTGAAGATGTGACTTCTTTTGTAGGACTTCCTTTTTCTTGAGGAACATCTTTCGTACCGCTAGTACTTGGCACATCGAAATTATCAGGTTTATTCAAGGGTTCTGGCACGTATCTGCCTTTGCTTTTCCATGAGGTCCTTTCAGACAAACCTACTGTTTCATCAGCATTATCGATTGGAGCTGACCAGAAGAACTCATTGCAGCCATCAACATTGTCTTCGTTTACAATAGCTGTGAGTTCAGCAGTCTGATGTTCGGTTACGCCTGTGACCTTGTATACCTGATTTGGTGTGGTTCTGACCTTTTGATATACTACTGCCTTTTCTGCAAGAATCGGGGACTTTTGTTGGGACATACGAGCGAACTCTACTGAATTATCTGAAATCAGATTCTTGTGGTTTTCAGGTTCGCTTTTTACAAATTCTGAACAGTCAACCATGTCCTATACAGAAATTTCACTCATATTGTCGTCCTCATTAAGCTCAGATGCATTTTCAACATCAATTTTGTTTTCTGAGCTCAAGTTGGCGTTCAAAGAGTCAAATTTTTGTATGGTTTTGGTTCTTAGTTTCAGTTTATCATTTTCATCCAAAAGGTTTTTAAGCATGTGCTTATGGTCCTTGGATTTAATGAAAGATTCTATTTTGTCCAGTCCATACATATGGGTCGGATTAACGTCCTCAGATGATATCACACTCTCACAATTATACGCTTCAGCATCAATTTCATCCTCCTTAAACTCAAGGAAGGGCAAAATCATGCGATGAATCTTTTGTCCTATTTCACAATCCAAATGAAGCTGAGTAATATTTGTATAAAGACGTTTAGCAATCAAACAAAAAACATTTCGCTGTTTTAAAAGCTTCAAATTGTCTCTTTGCAAATAAATGTTTTCATCTTTTGTTTTGATTAATTCCGACTCCTTCAGTTCAATCCACATGCGCCGTTCCTCACTCTTCAAAGACACCCTGCTTAATTGGTCAGTTAGGTTAGAATTGGTGACTCGAGTTTGAGTTAAACTACTATCTAGATGAGAGATTCTTGAATTAACACTTTTTAGTTCTTTTTCATATGAGCTTTGTGGGACTTTAAATGAGACAAAGATGGATTGTACCTTCTTGATCAGTTCATCGAGCTTGTTGAACTGCACGCTGAGCGGTTTGGCTATAAAGCACAAGTTCTGTTGCTCCTTCGGTTCATTATCCCCACCATCAGTGTTGTATCCCCTCATCTGAGATACGTCAGACACCATCAAGCATCTTCCTCCACTGCTTTCTTCTTTGGCCACATAAGCCTTTCCATGAGAAGGCTTCCTCACTTCGTCATCTTTAGAGTCGGTTGACCAAACCTCCACGCCACCGAACTCGTCATCAGCAACCGAACCCTGTACAATTAGAGCATTCATAGAAGGGTTAGCGGTAGATTTCTTCTTCCTGATCTCATCAAGCTTTTTCTGCAGCCAAGCTTCCTCATCCTTTTCAGCCATCTTTTAAAGGACACAATCCTTTGCATAGTGGTTCTTTCCTCCACAATAGTAGCAGCTTACTCCAGAATCACCCTCAACCTTCGGTTCCTTCTTTGACTCTTTAGCCTTCGGTTCATCTTTAACTTTCTCTGAGCTATAACTCCCCTGCCAGTTTCTGTTCTTTTTAGTGGGGAATCTCTTCTTGATGAACCGCTTGGGGTTCGACACCATCATAGCAAAGTCCTCAGAAGTGAGGTCATAGTCCTCCAAATTGAGGTCTTCGTCCTCCATGACAGCTTTACTTTTGGATAGGAGGGCCAACGAACCTAGGCTTGAAACCACACTTTTCTCCTGCAACACGATCTTCTCCTGAGACTTCAAGATGCCCACCAGTTTCGCCAAAGAGTAGGATTTAAATTGTTTGTGGGCTTTAACTGTGGACACAACTACTCTCCACTCTGATCTGAGACCATTTAAGAATGTAACCTTCTGCTCAATAAGATTCCTTTCGATGTTATGTTTGATCATCTTGCTAAGAAGATGATTGAAGCGATCGAACGTTTGGGTCACAGTTTCTTCGGCTCCTTGCTTGAATTCACCAAACTCGGACAAGAGTAAGGTTTGAATGGAGTGTTCAAGATCTTCGTCTGTAGAGTACAATTCACGTAACCTGTCCCATATCTCTTTTGCCATCGTGCATGAACTTACCAGCCTGAAAGTATCGGACTGAAGGGCGAATCTGATCAATCTTAACGCCTTGATATTACACTGAAATTTATCTTTTTCATCTTGCGCAATATCTTTAACATCTTTCAGAAGATCATTATACTCCTTTTGAGTTTTAATAATCCTTGAAGTTGCAGAATGAGAAAACGGTCCAGAAACAATTGCTTCCCAGATGATGTATCCATTATCCTCAGATCCTATAACATAATCTTCAAAGTGATGCGCCCAGACTTCATAATCATGGGTGTACAGGATGAGAATCTTCGTGGTTCATCCAATGCTGTTCGAAATATTGATGGGATTCGATTGCGACTCGTCCATAATGATCGAATAACCTGTTCAAAGATCAGACTTGTAATAAATCAAATTAGGGCAAAACAATAAATATCGAGATATGTCAATAATGAGATGACGGCTCAATAAATATCAGTAATTGCGTAATAACCCTAATCGAAACCTTTTTCACAGAAAAGAAGTGTATTGATTACACAGCCTCCTGCTCTGATACCAATTGATAAGTTTAAAATCTAAACTTGAAGATCGATTAGATCTATAAAACAGGTAAAGAAATAAATAAGTAAACAGCAAGAACACTCGAATGAATCAAACATGTCGAATGATTATAAAACAATCCTCAGAAGAGCTCGATAAAGAACTTCTACTGTAGAGGATTAGGGTTTACAAGAACGATGAAAGAAATCTTTAATGCTATCGTAATGCTATCAATCGTTCTATCAAACGTTAACCTAATATGCATGCAAGCACATGATTATATACTAAACCCTACACCTCACGTTTGGACAGGCCCAAACCGGAGTTCAAAACATTGGACTATTAACCGAGCCCAATGACGCAATACAAACAAATCTGCTACCCAACACTCTACAATTGGTATCAGAGCAGGATTCAAACTGCATCGATCTGACTTTCGTGTTAGAATCATTTTCTTTTTGAGTAGTAACTTTATTCAAAATTTTCCATGCATTTTGGTTTTGAAAATCAAATTTGATCTTCAGATTTGAATTGATTTTGCCTTTCAATTGTTTAGTCGAGTGTTCGATTAGCAATTTGTGATCATTTCAGTCGATTAGTTCTCAAATTCATCAAGTTTTTCAAGCTTTCTGAAATTTTCATGTTCATCAATGGCGAACTTCAACATGAATACAATGGCTTCTTTCTCTCATTTGCTTGCTTCTTCAACCAAAATTCCGATGTTAATCCCTGAATACTATGATCAATGGGCCGATAGAATGGAGGATTACTTAAATGGAATAGATGAAGAACTTTGGAATTGTATCAATGGAACAGTTCAAGCTCCTGCTAATGTTCAGTCAATTGGACCATCTACTACTTCTGCTGAAGTTGCTGAACAACAAAATCGTTTGAAGAAGAATGAAAAGAGATGCATGAGGGAACTAAGAGGTGCTCTACCTCTTGTGGATTACAATTACATCCGTAGTTGTAAAACAGCCAAGGAGATCTGGATCACTCTGAAAGAGAAGTATCAAGGTAGCGAAAAGACGAAGATCAACTTTGTGAAGCAATGTCTTGTTGAACTGAAGGAATTCAGAGAAAAGGATACAGAAACTCTTGAAAGTTACTATGATCGTCTGAATGAGCTTGTGTATCGCTACAATAGGTATGGAATCACTAGGTCTCTCATGGAGTTCAATTTAACATTCATGATGGGCCTTCGCAAGGAATGGCGAAGTGCAAGTATGATGATTAAGAATCAACAGAGTTTTGATACAACCAGCTTGAATGATCTCTACAATTAGCTGAAACACACGAAAGTGAAGTTTCAGAAATGTATGAAGAATCAAAACAAAGAAGTATAGGAGGACCTTTGGCTCTTGTTTCAAAGGTATCAGAAGTCGAAATTAATGAAATAGATGGTTCAGACAATGAAGGTTTCTTAATGAACTCTGATGATGAAGCTGTGGCATTCTACTCAAACAACAGAGTTAAGAAATTTTTCAAAAAGCCTTTTAATCCAAAACGAAAGGCAAATGATGCGAAGAGTGGAGTCGCAAAAGCTGGAGGAGAGGAGACGAAGAAAATGGAAAAAGTTGATGAAAAGCAAAAAGATGCGAAGGATGTGAAGAAACTGAAAGGTGATTCTGGAATCTACTATCACTACTGCAATGGTAGGAATCACTTCGCAGCTGATTGCATGTTGCGAAAGAAAGAGGAGAAAAAGAACAAAGTAAAAGATGAAGCTTACTATTCAGAAAAGATTGAAGAGTTGTGTGCAAAGACAAAAGGAATGTCACTAGTTTCGAAGGGTGAGTCTGATGACGAAGAGAGTGGAACATATCAGATCTGGTCTTCGGGATCTAATGACGAAGAAATGAGGCATCCAACTCATGGAGCTATGTTTGCAAGCTTTGAAGAAAATTGCGAAGATGATGTTTCAGGTCGGTGCTTCGTATCCAAATCAATAGACAAATCACCAATGACCACCAAGGTACGTGCTATTCTTGAATCTTTTAATATTCCTGTATCTGCTTATGATGCTAAAATTACTTATTTTGATGATACTGTTGCTTATTTTGATTCTGTTATTGTGTCTGCTAGTACTGAAGCTCAAAATTTAAATATGCAACTAGTTGAGACACGAAGAGAGTTAGAAATAAAACGAAGCAGAGTAGACAAACTTGAACTACAAATCAAAAATCTAAATTGTGATAGGGACAATCTTGGAAATGAAGTTAGGTTGTTGCTAGCACAAAGAAATATATATTGTAACTCTGCTAAGCGTTTGTATGCAAAATTAACTGCTTTACATCATTCATCTGATATTAGCAAAGAACAACATAGGAAACTTTTACCTTTTCTTGAATATGATCGTGAAAAAGTTGATGTTGTGTTTTATGATTGCGAAAACACAATTGCTCAATTTGACAAAATACCTGATGATAGATTCGCATATGGTATTGTTAAAATTGATGAATTTTTGAATGCTGATGAGTTGGTTAGTATTGTCAATGAAAGTTTGACAAACAATGAACAAGTGAAAATCTTAAAGAAAACCGAAACCTCAACTCTTGATTCTCAACTCAATTATGCTGATGTCGATGACAATTCAGATAATGTGAGTGAAATCAGTGAGATTGAAGAGGATGAAGAGGTTGATTTTTCTCAATTATCAGTCATTAATATCACATCTAATATCAAAGGTAAAGAAATTATAGTTGATTCGATAGTCAAAGATGAAATTGAAAAACCCTCTACTTCGCAACATTGTAATTTTGATAATGTGGAAGTTGAAAGCTGGAAGTCTGATGACACTGATGAAAACAAAGAAGATGTGACGGATTCACATGAAATACCTCCACGAGTTGTGGTTGATCAAGTGTTTGGAGATACAAAAGAATTCGACAAAATTCTAAGTGACAAAGGTGCACATTATTTGGAAACTAACACTGTGGTTTATCCAAATTTTATATGCACTGATAACACCATTTTTCCAAATCAAATTTTTGTCACTACTGGGAATGCTGAGAAAATTAACCCTGAATTCAACAAAATGGTTGAAAAAGATAATCAAAGGTCAACTCTTGAAGGTTTCTTCGCAAATCAAAACACAGTAGAAAACAATTTAACTCAAAATTCTTATGTTTTTCAAAGAAAAAAATCATCACAAAAATGGGTGGTTAAAGGTGAAAAAGCAAACAAAGTTTTTGAAATAGTTGAAAACCATGTTGGATAAGGTGTCTAAGTCCATAACTTATTTGGTATATACTTGACCCGACCCGGCATGGTCCATTTGGGATGCACTTCACCCGAACTATTTATGGATAATTTTATGAGAGTTATACACATATGTTTATTAATATATTATAAGTTATAATATATTAATATGAAGTTATGTTATCTAATTAGTCTTAGTCTTAAATTAATTATGAATTAATTTAGAGATTAAAAGGAAGACTAATTAGATTATGGGCTATTGGTTTTATATGGTGTGGGCTAACACTCATTTGTTAATGGGCTAGGCTTATATGGAAGTCCATGGATGATCCATGGAGCTTTTAACCCATGGATCCTTGGAAAAGGAATGGTCATGGGTTATTAGGGTTTCACCCTAACCATGTACACTATATAAGCATGCTTATGTTGCATGAAATAGCCACTAGTGGGTGTGCTTGTGTGTGGCCGAAAATATAAGTGTGTGTACACTCTCTCAAAGTTTTCCAAGTGTTTGTGATGATTTGTGATTCCATTTGAGGCATTCACGTTATTGGTTCTTGGCTCTCAAACTCCAAAGAATCAATCTCATCAAAAAGGAATGTAATCTCATCTAACTCTTTTATGTTTAAATGTTCCCCATGCCATGTTAGATAGGTTATGAACCTTGGAAAATTATTATTTTGCATGTATTTAGACAAACATAGATCCAAGGTTTATTAGGGTTGCATGCACACTTAGGAAGTGTTAGATTGCTCAAAACCCAACAGCGGTATCAGAGCCTAGGCTTGCTTGTTTGATACTTGATGCAAAATAATAATAATAAAAAAAAACAGAATTTTGACTTTTGCTGCTGGAAATGGACTAGAAAGATTACCCTAAACTGTTTTGGTGTTTTAAAACTTGTTTTAGTTGGTATAATGGTTGTTCTAATCCATTTACAATAGCATATATCAAAATTCCATGATTTTTATGTGTTCATATAATTCTTGAAATTTTGATGATCATGTTCATGTTCTTATGAATTTAGAAGATGATAGGAATTAATTGCTGAATTGTTTGGAATTAATTCTTGATCATTTATGTGTTTTAATGGACTCCATAATTTGTCCTCAAGTTATGGATATCCAAAGGTCACTTTTCTTTAACACACATTTAAACACATAAGTTACATGAAAATGAAGAGTCTTCATTTTTATGAACCTTTAATTCGTAAGTTATGGAATGAAAAGTTTTTGGATAGTTACAAAACTTGCCCTCAAGTTTTGGAATTTGTAATGTTTCACACACTTTAATAAACCTTAATTCCAACCCTTAGAGTTTTAATAGTTAAAATTCAACCCTTATACTATTTATAACATTAATGGTTAATTATTATATATATGTATAAGAATAAGTCGTTCTACCGTTAGTAGGCCTCATTCACGAAGCCGGTATATAAGGTGGGTATAAGGTTGTTGCCTATAAAATGGCAACTTAATGGGTGTCCACTCTCACCCACCACTTGCTTGACTGGTGGAGGGTCGTTAGCCGAACGGGTAGGACGATGACTTTAAATCGTCATTAAAAGTATAATGATTATTATAAAGTAACTAAACCTTTTTAATTCCCAATCTTAGTTATTTTAGGAAAAATGTGAACATGGTGCTAGTCCATGGAATTCACACTTTGTACCTTACCAAGTCGTTGGTGGAGCGTGTGTGGTTAACCGGCACACTAACTTGGACTAGTAAGGATCACGAAGGGTGACTTAATGTTTGTCATAGATCAATGGAGCGTGTGTGGTTAACCGGCACATTGATTAGGTGATAATATTAAGGGTACCAAGTGAATTAGCATGGTTATTCACACCTTGTTTTGTGATCCTCGGCATCCCAGTCACAAAACTTGAAGGGCACAATCGAGATTGAAACATGCCATTGAAAAGTTCAATGAATCTCAAAAGAATCTAGGAATTTCAAATCCAATTAGAACCTAATAATTCATTTTGTTTTTCATGGTGGAAATTGGTGAATCGTCATTCACCTACCTTTCAAATATATTATTACTTAGATTACAACATCCCTCTTCTAAGTATAATATATTGTGATTGGGTCCTAGCCTTAATATTACATTTCGATGTCTTATTAAGGATTCTATATATCTAATCTAAACTTGCTTTCTTCTTTCAGATGTCTTCCAACACTAATGCTTCAGGCTCTAACCCAACTGTTTCTTTCTCTCTCATGAATCTTTGTGGGAGGGTCATCTTTGATGGTTCCAACTTCATGGATTGGATTAGGAACATCCGGATGGTTACTCGTTATGAGGACAAGGAATATGTCCTCGATAAGGAGTAAAAAGAGCTTGATGAGTCTACTGCTACTCCTGAGGAGATCGCTGAATTCAGGACACATGAGAGAGATGCTACTAAGGTGGCATGTATCATGATGGCCACGAAGACAGCCGAGCTCCAAAAGTCATATGAAGATTTCTACCCTTTTGAGATGCACCAAGACCTGATGGAAAGGTACCATCAGAGTGCTCGTCAGGAGCGGTATGAAATAATCTCCTCCATAATAACTACCCGCATGAAGGACGGTGATTCTGTCATGGCTCACATGCAAAAGATGCAAAGGTATGTGGACCGTTTGCTGAAGCTGAATGTGAACATCCCTGAGGAGTTGGCAATTGACATCATTTTGCACTCCTTACCTTCTTTTTTGACCAATTTCGTATGACATATCATATGAACAAGGAGGAAGTTACCCTCAGCAAGCTTCAAGGACTCTTGAAGACCGCTGAAACCGGTCTTAAGGGCAAGGCGGTTGTTACCTCTACTACTCCTACTCCAACATCTACCCCTGTTTTGGCTATCGGGCAAGGCAAAGGGAAAAAGAGGAAGCACCCTTCGAAGGGTACCAAGGGAAAGTCTCTTGAAGGCTCCTCATCGAAGACCGAGAGCGGTTCTGTCACTCCTTCTGCCATTCCCAAGGATGCTGAATGCTTCTATTGCCATGAAAAGGCACACTGGAAGCGAAACTGCCCTAAGTACTTGCAGGATCTAAAGGATGGGAAAGTGAAACCCACCCATGCAGGTATTTACACTATATTGTCTAATTACTCAACATATTCTAACTCTTTGGTGCTTGATACAGGATGTGGTATACACATATGTTCTGATTTGCAGGGCCTAAGAAGAAGTGAGGATGTGGATCACGGGAAGATAAACTTGATCATGGGGAATAGGAAGGCTTCACCTGTTTCCAAGATTGGAGTTTATACTTTGTTGCTTAATAATGGGTTGAAATTAGATTTGAATAAATGTGTGTACTCATCTGAAATGGCGAGGAGTATTATTTCTTTTCATGCTTTGTACAAACAAGGTTTTACCTTTTCGTTTGATAATGAATGTGGTGGTATTAATTCTTTCTTTAAAAATGTGTTTTATTTTAAAGCGTTACCTTGTGATGGTGTGTATGAAACTGTGTCGATTGTAGACAACTTAGGAAATAATGTGTTGTATATTGATTCTTCTACTAGCCTAAATAAAGCATCATTGTGCATTCTCGTCTTGGACATGTAAACAAGAAACGCATAGGCCAACTCCAAAAGAGTTGAGTCTTGGAGTCATTCGACCTTAAATCGGATGATAGTTGTGAATCTTGTCTACTTGGAAAGATGACAAAATCACCCTTCACTGGAACTTGTGAAAGGGGTGAGGGTTTGTTGGACCTAATACATACTGATGTATGTAGGCCATTCAAAACCGCCACAAGGGATGCTAATCGGTATTATGTGACTTTTATTGATGATTTTAGTAGATATGGGTATGTCTACTTAATCAAACATAAGTCAGAAACCTTTGAAAGGTTTAAGGAATTCAAACAGGAAGTAGAAAATCAATTGGGTAGGAACATTAAGATGCTTCGATCCGATCGAGGTGGTGAGTGTCTTAGTACCGAGTTCCTTGACTATCTTAAGGAGTGTGGGATTGTCTCACAATTGACTCCTCCCAGGAAACCACAGCTGAATGGTGTAGCTGAGAGGCATAATCGAACCTTGTTGGACATGGTTCGCTCTATGATGAGTCGAGTTTCGCTACCAATTTCTTTTTGGGGGTATGCCTTAGAGACTGCCGCCCATATCTTTAATCTAGTCCCTACAAAGAAGGTTACCAAAACACCTCATGAGATGTGGACTGGGAAGGTTCCCAATTTAGACCACATCAAGATTTGGGGTTGCGAGGCTTTCGTGAGGCGTGAGACTCATGATAAGCTCGAACCCCGAAGTGAAAGGTGTATTTTCATCGGCTACCCACAGAAATCCTTCGGTTACCTCTTCTACAGACCCAGTGAGAATGTGGTCTTTGTAGCAAGAAGAGGGGTCTTTCGTGAGAGAGAATTTATAAGCCAAGGAGACAGTGGGAGGCAAATTGATCTTGAAGAAATTCAAGAAGCGATTGGTGAAGGAACCTCAGACACTAGCAATCAACCTGAGGAGGAAACTCCTGTTGAGCAAGCTGACATGTCTGTACCTCCGAGGCGTTCCACACGGGTTAGGAACACACATGTAGATGTAATTTGTAAAAAGTCGAAAATAGTATATTGTATTGTTTCGCATTTTATGTTATTTTACTAAGTCATTTTGTATGCGAGGTGAAAATGTATAGACATAGTATATTTTTTGTATGTTCCCTATAAATAGGGACTGAGGCTAGAAGTAGAGATAGACACGAAAGCGAAACACAAATCTCTCTTCTGCTTATTCTGTAATCAGTTTTAATCAATATGAGATCTGATTAATATTTACTCTTTGTGTTCTTCATCTTCAATCGTTCAAATCTATCTTTTTTTTTCTCAATTCCCGATAACAATTCTCATCAATTGGTATCAGAGCAGGATTCAAACTGCTTAGATCTGATTTTCGTATAAGAATCATTTTCTTTTTGAGTTGCAAAATATACTCAAAATTTTCCGCGCATTTTTGATTTTGAAAATCACTTTTGATCTTCAGATTTGAATTGATTATGTATTTGAATTGTTAAGTCGAGTAATCGATTAGTGATTTGTGATAAATTCATTTGATCAAATTCTGAAATTCATCAAGTTTTCAAGTTTTCGGATATTTTCTGTGTTCATCAATGGCGAACTTCAACATGAATACAATGACTTCTTTCTCTCACTTGCTTGGTTCCCCAACCAAAATTCCGATGTTAATTCCAGAATACTATGATCAGTGGGCTGATAGAATGGAAGATTACTTAAATGAAATTGATGAAGAACTTTGGAATTGTATCGATGGAACAGTACAAGCTCCTGCTAATGTTCAACCAATTGGACCATCCACTGCATCTACTGATGTTGAAGAACAACGAAAACGACTGAAGAATAATGAAAAGAGGTGCATGAGGGAACTAAGAGGTGCTCTACCTCCTGTGGTTTACAATTACATTCATAGTTGTAAAACAGCCAAGGATATCTGGAATACTCTAAAAGAAAAGTATCAAGGTAGAGAAAAGACAAAGATCAACTTTGTGAAGCAATGTCTAGTTGAACTGAAGGAATTCAGACAAAAGGATACAGAAACTCTCGAAAATTACTATGATCGTCTGAATGAGCTTATGTTTCACTGCAATAGGTATGGTATCACTAGATCTCTCATGGAATTCAATTTAACTTTCATTATGGGTCTTCGCAAGGAATGGCGAAGTGTGAGCATGATGATTAAGAATCAACAAAGTTTTGGTACAACTAAATTGAATGATCTCTACAATCAACTGAAAACACATGAATGTGAGGTCTCAGAAATGTATGAAGAATCAAAACAAGTTATTGGTGGTCCTTTGGCTCTTGTTTCAAAGGTATCAGAAACTGATGAAAAAGATGGTTCAGATGAAGAAGGATTTTTGATGAACTCTGATGATGAAGCTGTAGCATTCTATTCAAACAACAGAGTTAAGAAGTTTTTCAAAAAGCCTTTTAATCCAAAAGGAAAGTATGGTGATGCGAAGAATGTTGTCACAAGAACTGGAGGGGAGGAGAGGAAGAAAATGGAGAAAATAGATGAAAAACAGAAAAATGCGACTGAAGAGAAAAAGTTGAAGGGTGATTCAGGAATTTACTGTCACTATTGCAATGGTGCGAATCATTTTGCAGCTGATTGCATGTTGCGAAAGAAAGAAAAGAAGAAAGAGAAAGTTAAAGATGAAGCATACTACTCTGAAAAGATTGAAGAATTACGTGCTAAGACCAAAGGAGTGTCTTTAGTTGCTAAGGGAGAATCTGCTGAAGAAGAAAGTGGAACTTATCAGATCTGGTCTTTAGGATCTGATTACGAGGAAATGAGGCATCCCACACATGGGGCAATGTTCGCAAGTTTTGAGGATTGCGAAGAGAACATTTTAGGGCGATGTTTTGTATCTAAAACCACTGACAAGTCACCCATGACAACCAAGGTACGTGCAATTCTTGAATCTTTTAATATTCCTTTATCTGCTTATGATGCTGAAATAGTTTCATTTGATGATACTGTGGCTTATTTTGATTCTGTTATTGTGTCTGCTAGTAATGAAGCTATGAAATTAAATTTGCAACTAAGTGAGACACGAAGAGATTTAGAAATAAAGAAGAGCAGAGTGGAAAAACTCGAAATGCAAGTCAATAATATAGATTGTGATAGAAATAATCTTACAAATGATGTTAGGTTGTTGCTATCACAAAGAAACATATATTGTAATTCAGCAAAAAGATTGTATGCAAAATTAACTGCTTTACATCTTTCTTCTGACATTAGTAAAGAACAACATAGGAAACTTTTACCTTTTCTTGAGTATGAACGTGAAAAAGTTAATGTTGTTTCTTATGATTGCGAAAGTACAATTGCTCAATTTGACAAAATACCTGATGATAGATATACATATGGTATGTCAAAATTGATGAATTTTTGAATGATGATGAGTTGGTTAACATTGTCAATGAAAGTTTGACAAAGAGTGAACAAGTGAAAATCATAAAGAAAACCGAAAATTCAACTCTTGCCTCACAATTCAATTATGCTGATATTGATGGAAATTCTGATAATGTGAGTGAAATCAGTGAGATAGAAGAGGAAGAAGAGGTTGATTGTTCTCAATTGTCAATCATTAATATCACATCTAAGATCAAAGGTAAAGAAATAATAGTTGATTCAATAGTAGAGGATGAAATTGATAAACCTTCAACTTCGCAACATTGTAAGTTTGATAATGTGGAAGTTGAAAGCTGGAAATCTGATGACACTGATGAAAACAAAGAAGAAAAGAAAGTTTCAACTGAAACACCTCAAAGGGTTGTGGTTGATCAAGTGTTTGAAAATACAAAAGAATTTGACAAAATTTTAAATGACAAAGGTGCACATTATTTGGAAACCAACACAGTGGTATATCCAAATTTTGTATGTACTGATAAAACCATTTTTCCAAACCAAGTTTTTGTCACTACTGGAAATGCTGAGAAACTTCATCCTGAGTTCAATAAAATGATTGAAAAAGATAATCAAAAGTCCACGACAGAAGGTTTTTTCGCAAATCAAAACACAGAAGAAAACAATTTAACTCAAAATCCTTATGTGTTACAAAAACAAAAATCATTACAAAAATGGGTGGTTAAAGGTGAAAAATGAAACAAAATTTTTGAAAAAGTTGAAAACTCAAAGGTTGAAGTGAAACTAAATTCACATGAATTCAAATTGATGGTTGGAAATTATTCAACAGAAAATAATGTTTCAAAAAGAAAAGCAAGAAAAGCAATATTCTGGCAAGTTGTGTCTAATGAAAAATCAAGAGATGAAAAAGAACAAATTTCAAAAACATCATCAAAATTTCAAAACAAAAATACACAAACATATTCAAGTTTTCATAAACCAATAAACTCTGTTGACAAGGTTCCATATATTCGCAAATATGACAACAATCGAAAATTTGAGAATTCGCAAAAATTTGCAAATAATCAAAAGTTTCAAAATGTTGGCAAATTCACGAATACTTCATCAAGTTTGAAAAACTCAACTCAAGCCAAAGTGAAATTTTCACCAAAACAACCAAATTTTCCAAATCCTTCAATATCGAAACCAACCAAAGTTTCATACACAAAAGGAAAATCTGATGTAAGTACGATCAATCATTGGTTTGAAGGGAAAGGAAAGGAATATCAAAGTGGGAAGTTTTCAGAAGAACACATCAAAAGTGCATTTGATAAGTTCACAAATAATTCTTCAATTGCTAGTGCATCATCTCATAATTCGCAAGTTTCAGTTCAAAAATGGAAACCAGTTATCAAAAATGCGAATGTTGTGAAGGATAAGATTATAATCAATGGAAATCCAAAATTATTGAATGACTATATCTCAATATCTAGAACTGATGATGTTGATCTAATGGATTCTGTTACAAACAAAGTGAAAACATGGTTTTTAAATTCCAAAAATTTGTTTCATTCTACTAATGATGGACCCAATAAGTCTTGGGTTCCTAAATTCTTTCAATAAATGCAGGTGATATGTGACGAGCAATATGATATGAAATGGTATATTGATAGTGGTTGCTCTCGTCATATGATTGGAAGAAAGGAAAATTTGCGAGATTACAGAAGCTTGGAAAATGCTGGCGTAGTCAAATTTGGAAATAATTACAAGTGTCAAGTGAAAGGGTATGGGAAAGTCACAAATGGAAACTTCACAGTAAACAGAGTTGCTTATATTGAAGGACTTCAACATAATTTGATAAGTGTATCACAACTTGTTGTGGGTACTGGAAATCAAGTTGTATTTAATGAAGAAGGAAGTATCATTTCAAATGCAAAGACGAATGAAATACTCCTCAAATCCAAAAGATATGGTGATATGTTTACACTGGACATTAAACCAATTGTGGGAAAACCAACTGTGTGTTTACTATCAAAAGCATCTAATGATCTCAGCTGGCTTTGGCATAGAAGATTGTCACATTTGAACTTTCAAAATATAAATAAACTTGTAACTGAAGATTTAGTTCGAGGGTTACCAGTACCAAAATTTGACAATGATTCTTTGTGTGCAACTTGCGAACAAGGAAAACAACATCGAAAAGGTCATCCGATTGTGATAGATTCAAAAATAGTAGATCCATTGGAACTTCTTCACATTGATTTATATGGACCATCAACTGTTGCAACAATAAATAAAAAGCGGTATATTTTAGTTGTTGTAGATGATTTCTCTAGATTCACGTGGGTGTTTTTTCTCAGGTTGAAATCTGAAGTTGCTCAGACGATGATTGATTTTATCAAAAAGATTGAAATTAGTCTGAAGAAGAATGTACGAAAAATTAAAATTGATAATGGTTCTGAGTTTAAAAATCAAACTCTTGATATTTTTCTCACAAGCAAAGGCATTTCACATAATTTCTCATCACCATATACTCCACAGCAAAATGGTGTAGTTGAAAGAAGAAATCGATCTCTATGCGAAGCAGCCAGAACCATGTTAACATATGCGAATCTACCTCAATATCTTTGGGCAGAAGCAGTGTCCACAGCATGTTTTACTCAAAATCGATCATACATTCATCGAAGATTCAATGTTACTCCATATGAAATAATCAATAATCGGAAACCTAATGTAAAATTCTTTCCTGTTTTTGGTTGCAGGTGCTTTATCATGAATATCAAAGATAATTTGTCCAAGTTCCAAGCTAAAGCTGATGAAGGCATCTTCTTAGGATATTCACAGAATTCAGTTGCATACAGAGTGCTTAATAAACGAACAAGAAAAATTGAAGAAACTTTCAATTTAACATTTAATGATTACTATCTTTAACAAAATGATAGTAAATTTGAAAATAAATCAATACTTGTGGATTCAAATACTCAAATTGATAATTCTGAAATCACTGATTTTGATTATGACTTAATTTTCAGAATTCCTGACAGGGCAATTGACGCAGAAAATAATGCTCCTGATAATCAAACATCAGAATCCTCAAAACATACTGATGAATCAACGATAACTACAACATCGATAACTTATGAAAGCACACCAGATGTTCGTATGGAGGAGGAACACACGAGTATTCATGAAGATTGTCCGCCAACTTTTGAAGGGGAGAAAGAAATTATGAATCATCAAGTTGAGGGGGAGCATTCGCAGAATCAACAGGAACATCATTTTGAGGGGGAGTATCAAGATGCAGATCATGTTGAGGGGGAGCATGATGAAACAGAGACAATTAATCTTGATAAAAATGAAGAGTTTCATGAATTTAATGATAACTTTTCTGTTGCAGGATCTGAAAATGAAGATATGTATGAAGATGCACCATTAGAATTTGATCCTAATTTTCCACCACTTGAGAAATGGACAATAAATCATCCAGAAGAATAGGTAATTGGTAATCCACAAGATGGTGTGTTGACTAGAGCTCAACTTCGTGCGAAAAATGAGGTACTGAATGCAAACCAAGAACTATGTATGTTTAATGTCTTTATTTCGAAAATAGAGCCAAAAACACTAAAGAATGCTATGGAACACTCAGATTGGGTTGTTGCTATGTAATTTGAATTTGAACGAAACAAGGTTTGGAGATTAGTTTCTAAACCTTCTGATGTTTCAATTGTTGGATTAAAATGGATTTTTAAAAACAAAACCGACAAAGATGGCAATATTATTCGAAAGAAAGCAAGACTAGTGGTTAAAGGTTATTCGCAACAAGGAGGTATTGACTATGAAGAAACCTTTGCACCTGTTGCAAGACTTGAAGCAGTTCGCATATTTTTAGCCTATGCAGCTCACAAAGACTTTGATGTTTATCAAATGGATGTTAAATGTGCATTCTTAAATGGAAAACTAGAAGAAACAGTGTATGTTGAACAACCACCAGGATTTGTAAACAATGAACATCCTAATCATGTTTATATCCTTGACAAAGCTGTATATGGGTTAAAACAAGCACCAAGGGCTTGGTACGCAACACTTACAAATTTCTTGAAACAATCTAAATTTAAACAAGGATCAGTCGACCCCACATTATTTCGCAAGAAAGTTGGGCGTCATCTAATGCTTGTTCAAATTTATGTTTATGATATTATCTTTTGCTCAACTGAGCCAGCATTGTCAATTGAATTTGAAATTTTAATGAAAAGTCAGTTTGAATTGAGCATGATGGGAAAAATTAATAATTTTCTTGGTTTAAACATAAGACAGAACAGGGAAGGAATCTTAATCAATAAAGAAAAATATACGAAGAACTTGCTTGAAAAGTTTGGAATTCTTAATAGCACAGAACTCAGAGTACCTATGGCAGTAGGAAAAAGGCTAACTCCTTCGTTAGATGCTCCTGCTGTTGATCTAACACTATATCGTAGCATGATAGGGTCTTTATTGTACTTAACTGCAAGTAGACCTGATATTATGTTTTCGGTTTGTTATTGTGCTAGATATCAAGCTAATCCAAGAGAACCTCATTTGACTGCAGTGAAAAATATTTTTCGCTATCTAAAGGGAACCGTTTCTTTAGGACTTTGGTATCCTGCGAAAACAGGATTTTTCATTCAAGCTTTTTCAGATTCCGATCTAGGAGGATGTACTTTGGATAGAAAAAGTACGACTGATGGATGTCAACTATTACATGGAAAGTTGGTGAGCTGGCAATCAAAGAAACAGACTTGTGTGGCTATATCAACCGCTGAGGCAGAATACATATATGTGGCTGCTTGCACTTCGCAAATTATTTGGATTCAGAATCAACTTCGTGATTATGCAATAAACATGAAAAAGATTCCTTTGTATTTTGATTCACAAAGTGCAATTCGCATTTGTCATAATCCAGTACAACATTCAAAGACAAAACACATTGCTCTTCGATATCATTTTATCAAAGATCATGTGGAAGATGGGAATATTGAAATTCATTTTGTTAAAACAACTGAACAACTTGCTGATATTTTCACAAAACCTCTTGATGAAAAATCATTTGTTAGAATTTTAGCAGGTTTGGGGATGATTAATGCGAATTCAATTTCAACAACACAAGACTAAATGTTTTGTTTAGCAGATAAGAGTCAACATTATTCAGAGGTTACTGTTCATTCAGAGGCTTCGCATGGCTTCACATCCACATCTTTTCGCATCTGAGCTCATAACAACTAAGGTAAGGTTTACGAATAATTTTTTTTACTTTTGTCAAATCAAAAATCCAAAAAGATTTTATTTTTTTTTGTTTTTAATTTTGAAAAATCAAAAATCCAAAAAGATTTTATTTTTTATGTTTTTAATTTTGAAAAATCAAAAATCCAAAAAGATTTTATTTTTTATGTTTTTAATTTTGAAAAATCAAAAATACAAAAAGATTTTATTTTTTTGTTCTTTAATTTTGAAAAATTAAAAAAAATCACAAAATTATTTTTGTTTTCTTTGTTCTTTAAACTTTGTGTGCTGAGAATTTAATACAGGGCTAAAATGCGAAGAGGTCATACATATTTGTTTCTATGGGAAGATATTAAATTTCTTTTAAAAACTAGTTAGGATGTCCATAGAAGCATGCTGCTGTATGTAGACCAAAAGCCTCAACACGACTCTATGTGTGAAAAGAAAGCCTTAATGAAATTATCACATGAAAATTTCTTCCCAAAAAGGCTTATATTTGCATAAGTCAAAACGAGCTACCTTAATCTTCTTAAATGAGTTAAGAGTTTTCTGTATTATTCATTATAACAGAGGTACACTTCGATTCTTATCCAATCTTTTTAAACCAAACAATTCTTACACTCCAAATTTTTTGAAGAGATTTGTGCTTGAGGTCTTTGATCAAACCAATCAAAACCTAGACAAATCACAAGTCTGTGTTTAAGATCTAACATCATGAGTCCATGATGGAAGTGAAACCCAAAAATCATAAACCTTAAGGAATTGACGAGGAACTTTGTTACAGATTTTTACGAAACCTTTGTTTCAGTATCAAAAATTTCGAAACTTCAAATATTATTCAATTCGCATGTGTGGTCTTGATCAAATATTCACAACCAAGAATGTTTGTTACCCAACAAGATCCAGAACAAATTTTTTTTGAATATGATTTCAGTGTAAGTTTTATTCGCAAATCCTAGTCACGATAAATATTTTCACAAGCCAACTTGTCACTGACTACACTGGTCAAACAAGTAATTTCATTTACAATTTCTCACCTTATGTTAAGGCTGATATGTAATGAAATTTCAAACCAATCCAAAATGTCTTTTAAAAGAGGCCCTTCGGTACTTCTCTACAAGTATTCGATTGTAATTCACGGGAAACTACACAAGTTGTTGATTATCTATCTTGATGATTAACGAAGCAACCTTTGCTTGGGGTTTTACTGCATTCATGTCAAATTAAATTTTTGACATCACAACATTCCAAATTTTCATGTTTCTTATCTTATTCCGTTGACACAATGCACACACGAAATCCTTGAGGTTCTGAGTAAAACCAACTCAGACTGATGATTTCGCAAATCTGGCATATGACTTTACTTTAAATCCCAAAAGTGAACGAGCCTTGCTTCCATGCGAAGGGTTTTAACGGTTCGGATTCTATAACGGATACTTGATAGGCTGTATACTCAAAATGGTTGGTATTCTATCCGGTTTTCAAGGAGATGTGACAGTTACTTTTTGAAACATAGTTATCTTTTGCAGTCATGATCCGAGTTTCAAGGTGCCACATCGGATAACATTAAATTTATCCCGC
Organism: Lactuca sativa; assembly: GCF_002870075.4. Lineage (NCBI taxonomy): Eukaryota > Viridiplantae > Streptophyta > Magnoliopsida > Asterales > Asteraceae > Lactuca > Lactuca sativa. The sequence goes on along the minus strand of NC_056627.2, from coordinate 67,205,270 downwards.
TTTAATTTCAAATCAATTTTGAGTAACCTATAAAAGGGGGATCAAGAACACTATGTACGGTTACGCAAACAAGAACTCTCACAAAACTTCAAAGTTTAAACCTTGATCAAAACTTCAACTTTCTCAAAACCCTAACAATGGCAGCCACTCATTCCAACACTGATGAGGTTCTTTCTCAAACCCCGATGAAGATTCAAAGCACCAATTACCAAGTTGATCCAACTGTTTCTACATATCCAGAAGAATTGATGATGCTTATCGTTGCTCTGAAACGATCACCTCTGTCAACTGCCATGTTTAGTTCATTCTCTGTTCCAATGGTGTAACTATCTCGTGCAGCTTCAACGGCATCATAAAATCACAAAGCAGATGTGATTACTTTCAATTTAACCAACAACAAACGGGTTAAACTATCCAAGAAGTTGTTTGTTGAAATCTTGCAGATTCCAAACAACCCTCCATTTGTCAAACCTGTCAACTCGCAGATCATTCACATGTTCAATGAGATGGGGCATCAACCGGAGTTTGAAAAAATCAGTAACTTCAGAAACTCTGGATTGCCGTGTATCTGGAATTTCCTATTTGGCATTTTTCTAATGGGCATCTACTATGATATCAATGTTGATTATGCAACTCAGTTGTGGAAGGAATTTGTTAAAAGTCTTGAAAATACAAATTCGGAGAAGGGGATTTCATGTGAGAGATACTGGACCTTAATTCTGGAAAACGTTTATGAGAAAGAAGCAATTCCAGTGATGACAGATGTTGAAGTTGCTGAATTTTCCTTCTATCAATTTCCAAAAACTGTAGAAGATGATGAGGCAATTTTTTCTCATGTGGCTCGTATTCCAGATGCGATGCTTTGCAAAGTTTCTCCAACTCACAAAGTTTTGGTACGATATTTGTGAAATATTGATACATCAGATCAGATTGGAGTATTACCAGACGTTGCTACTCCATCAAAGAAAACGAAGGTTAGCAAGAAAAATGCGAAGGGTTCATCCTCACCAAAAGTACAAGATGAAGCTATTCCAACTGAAGAAACTTCATCAAAGTCGAAGAAAGAACTCATACCTTCTAAGTCTGGGGTATTGAAGCAAATTCGCAAAGCTGAAGTGAGTAGTAAAGGCGTTACTATTCGCAGTATTCCCGCACCGGTGTCTCCAGGCAAGAAAAGACAACGAGCTGAAGAGGTTGCCAAAAATATGCAACGTACGCTTGTCAAAAGGAGAAAGATGGTGATTCGCAATGAATCATCTGATGAAGAAGTTCTTCCGGAAACTCCACCCGTCACCTCTATGGTACATGTTTCTTTACCATTTATTCACACTTCGCAAACTTCTACCACTCTACCACAAACCAAACCACTCGAAATAGTTCTCACCAAATCAGTTTCTGAGGAGGTACCTATTTCCGATACGGTTGTCAACGTATCTGATACGGGGGCACCTATCCTGAGTGTTGCAACAACAATCCAAACATCTTTACCCATTTCATTACCTGTTACCACTTTATCCACCACTTCATCAATATTCGATCATGCTCTTCAAAACCCATTCACAACACTTTTTCCATCTCAATCACCCGAAAATCCTCAACCTTCGCAACAGTTGTCTGATACTGAAGTTGAAGGAGGTGCCTTTGGAGGGATACTTGATGATATTCCTTTTGATTCAGACGAAGAAGATATTCCTGATCATATGTTGATGACAGGAAAACAGTTTAAAATTTTGAATCAGAAATTGAAGACCATTATTCAAACGCAAGCTGATTCTGGTCAAATATCTTCTATATCAGCCATGGAGGTTGATGTCTTGATAAAATGGGCTGAGAAACGTATCATGGAGAAGGTTGATCAAATAGATAAAAATAATGAGCTTAGACTTAAAGCACAAGGGAGCAATTTTACTTCTGTTGTTCAAGATCTAAACTTCAAGATTCAAGAGTTGAAGTCTGAACTTGCGAAGGATCTTCAGGATGTTCATACGAAACAAGCAGATGTTCAAAAGCAGATTGTGGAGATTTCTTCTAAACTTCAAAAGCTTAATGATATTCCTGTTCTTGAATCTCATAAAGTCGAAACAACGGAGAAGTTTGATCATCTGATAAAGTAAATAATTGAGCTTAAAACTGCAGTTTCGCATTCTTCATCAACTCAAATCCTTACTCCTGAATTCTTGTCTCTAAAGATTAATACTTTAGAACAAGCAATTCAAAAAGCTCTCGCTCCACTTACAAATTTCACGTCTTTACTACCGAAGAGTGCTCCACCTGTTTACACAGGGGTGCAAGGGGGAGAGAAAAGTCGAAGTAAAGAAGAGGAGGCAAAAACAGTTGGAAAAGTGATATCGACTCAGCTTGTAGCTACTCTTCCTATTCCTACGAAACCGATTTCTTCAACTACAGTTACCACAGAAACAGTTTCCAAAGGTGTTGTTATTGGAGAAAACGAAGGAGGTTCAAGCTCAAAATCTCAAAAAGATGTTGTAGGAAAAGGAAAAGGGATATTATACCAAAAATCAAAGGAGGAGTTGAAAGCTGATGCAGAGGCTGAGTTGTAGAGAAAGAGACAAGTACAAAGTATCATGAGGCAAAGGGCAAGTGATCCTCCCTCGATGAACAAAGGAGATCCTGCGAAACATTACTCTTATGAAACAATAGAGTCGAAAGTTATGGGAAGGGAGATGTATGAGTTCGAGAAGAAGCCGAAAAGAAGTTATGATATTGCGAAATCAGATCATTGTCAATTGGATTTCCCAATAAACGAAATGCTGTTCATCACTGCTCAATATAAGATCAGTGAGAAATTTGATAATCCTGATGATTATACTCACATGAAAATTAGATTTCATGCAGTCTTGGGGAAGAATCCAGATGATGTTTGGTCTTTAATGAAGATCAAAAAGGTGCTGACAATAACGAAGGATATTTTGTTTGAAGATATGCTTCAAAATTTCCGTTATTTTGTTATCAGAGCAGACAACAAACAATATTGCTTCACAGTAGTTGATTTTCCATTGATGAACTGCAATGATTTAATTCAAGTAGCTCTGATCTTGAAGCATATGGAAGAAAACAATCTTAAAGGCTCTGAGACAGATGTGTTCAAGGTTGGCTTCGCACATGTGAAGACATTCATCAATAACTATTTCGACTGTTTGGCTCTTACAGATGAAGAATTAGCAAATGTGTTGGGTAGAGAAGTAAAAGTTCCATGGGAGGATACTTTGACTCAATCAGCTTTGTCGAATTATGTTGTTGGTGAAATATGCCTAAAACCATTTGGCATGGTGTTTTCTGGAAGAGATACAAAAGGAAAACCGAAAAAATTTTTATTCAAAGTCTCGGAGATTGAAAGATATAATTCTTCGCAATATACGCACTTCATTGTTCGTATGAATAACTGCAAGAAGAATAATGAAGGAGGCAAGAAAGATCTCAAGAAGGTGATCTCCTGGTATGGAGAAGTGCGAAGGACAATTCACTCTGCAATTCAAAAGCTTTTGAGTTGAATTGCATCGACTGTTTACAAAGGGGGAGAATGTAGATGTAAATTGTAAAAAGTCGAAAATAGTATATTGTATTGTTTCGCATGTTATGTTATTTTACTAAGTCATTTTGTATGCGAAGTGAAAATCTATAGACTTAGTATATTTTTTGTATGTTCCCTATAAATAGGGACTGAGGCTAGAAGTAGAGATAGACACGAAAGCGAAACACAAATCTCTCTTCTGCTTATTCTGTAATCAGTCTTAATCAATATGAGATCTGATTAATATTTACTCTTTGTGTTCTTCATCTTCAATCGTTCAAATCTATCATTTCTTTTCTCAATTCTCGATAACAATTCTCATCAACACCTTCGTTTTATTATGGCTTTTATATTACTACGGAAGGTGATACGTTTATCAGTGATAGTACATTGGTAAATTTGGATAAACCTAGCAGTGTTCAGGAAGCCATGGCAGGCCCGATATCTGCTAAATGGAAGGAGGCTATGGACAACGAGATACAGTCCATGTATGACAATCAAGTTTGGAACTTGGTTGACAATGTACCAGGCCGCAAAACAGTCGGGTGCAAATGGATCTTCAAGAAAAAGACCGACATGGAAGGAAAAGTGCATACTTATAAGGCTCGACTGGTTGCGAAGGGTTTTACCTAGACTCAGGGTATTGATTATGATGAACCCTTCTCGCCGGTAGCAAAGATTATGTCTATTAGGGTTATGCTAGCCGTTGTAGCATTTCATGATTATGAAATATGGCAAATGGATGTCAAAACCGCTTTCCTTAATGGAAAGTTGGCTGAGGATGTGTACATGAATCAACCAGAAGGTTTTGTCAGTACAGAGTACCCTAATAGAGTATGCAAGCTTGAGAAATCCATTTATAGACTAAAACAAGCATCTCGTAGCTGGAATCTTTGTTTTGATGAGAAGGTCAAAGAGTTTGGCTTCTCGAGAAGTGAAGATGAGTCTTGCGTGTATGTCAGAGCTAGTGGGAGTATAGTTAGCTTCTTGGTACTGTATGTGGATGACATACTACTTATAGGAAATGGCATCCCAACCTTGCAGGAGGTTAAGTCCTGGCTTCGGAAGTGCTTTGCTATGAAGGACCTAGGGGAGGCTACCTATATCCTAGGGATAAGGATATTAAGAGAAAGGAGTAAGAGACTAATTGGACTTAGTCAGAGTAACTACTTGGATAAGGTGTTGAAAAGGTTCAACATGCAGAATTCCAAGAAAGGAGATTTACCGATCCAAAGCAATGCCAAACTAAGTAAGACTTAGAGTCCGAGTACAGAGGCAGAGATAGCTGAGATGAGCCAATTACCGTATGCTTCCGCTGTTGGCTCGATCATGTATGCTATGACTTGTACCCGCCCTGATGTGGCCTTTGCTTTGAGCATGGTCAGCAGGTATCACGGGAACCCTAGAAAGGCTCATTGGACCGCGGTAAAGAACATTCTCAAGTACCTGCAGAGGACTAAGGATTGGATCCTTACTCTTGGTGGGAGTGATGACTTGAGAGTATTAGGGTATAGTGATGCTAGTTTTCAGACTGATAGGGATAACTTCCGCTCTCAGTCGGGCTGGTTCTTTACCTTAAATGGGGGGGCAATTTCTTGGAAGAGTTCCAAGCAGGAGACGGTGGTTGATTCGACTTGTGTATCAGAGTATATAGCAGCGAGTGAAGCAGCAAAGGAGGTGATATGGCTAAAGAACTTCATCGGAGACCTTGGAGTTGTACCAGCTATTAAAGAACCTATGGAGATTTTCTGTGACAGCAATAGTGCGGTTGCCTTAGCCAAGGAACCAAGAGATCATGGCAGATCCCGACACATTGACAGAAAATATCACTTCATAAGACACAAGATTGAAGAAGGACTCCTCGTGGCAAAGAGGGTATCGTCAGATGAGAATCCTGCAGATCCCCTTACGAAGGGACTGACGAGGGTTAAGCATTTTCAGCATGCGAGGAGCATCGGGCTGAGGGACGATATTAGTTTTACAGATTAGATAGTTTTCCTGAAACTTGTAAAATGTAATCGACATTTGATGATGAATAAAATTTGTGATTTATTTATGAGTAAGGTGTTACTATCATTGTCAATTATTTACTATTGTTTCAGTTTTGCATGTTTTGACTTCCAGAATAATTAATTTATTCAAACTTCCACAATCGGTCATATGTCGGAAGTAGGTATGAATCAAGATTGTCATGAATTGGGTTTGTAGATAGCTAAAGGTGTTTAGACATGGCAATGGTTGCTGCAACGTTCATGAGTACTCATAAGTTATGAGTATTGGTATAAACCCACGCTCACTTGTATCACTTCATGGAATTTATCTCGAGTGATCGTGAGACGATAATATCATATAAGTCTTCAAACCTAGAAATATGAGTTGTTACCTATGATTTGGTTGTGCATTGATTGCACGTAAACGCATCAGTAACTTGATGTTATAAAACGTGCCTTTGTGTACAATTTAACAAGTAGTAGAACAAGCATATGAGTCGAAGTTTATCTGTTCCTTCTAGAAATAGAAGCGATATCTGGGCCCCTCGATGATTTTGTGTTGACCCATGTACCGGGCCCGGTCAGAACTAAACTGATGTGTTCAGTAAAGTTCTTTGTCAAACAAATCGGAAATCGAGAAACAACTGCCAGACAATAAGCAAGACATAGTTCCATGTGTTTTTCCGGCTGATATCATGAGAACAGAGGATTATATGATCACTTGTCTTAAAATGGCGCTTCATAGTTCAACAGAGTTTTCGAGAGCTACGATTGCTGGTTGGTTCCTGAAGTTATATAGGCAAATACATTTATTAGATTTATCCAAGTGGAAGTCTGTTGGATAAGGTGTCTAAGTCCATAACTTATTTGGTATATACTTGACCCGACCCGGCATGGTCCATTTGGGTTGCACTTCACCCGAACTATTTATGGATAATTTTATGAGAGTTATACACATATGTTTATTAATATATTATAAGTTATAATATATTAATATGAAGTTATGTTATTTAATTAGTCTTAGTCTTAAATTAATTATGAATTAATTTAGAGATTAAAAGGAAGACTAATTAGATTATGGGCTATTGGTTTTATATGGTGTGGGCTAACACTCATTTGTTAATGGGCTAGGCTTATATGGAAGTCCATGGATGATCCATGGAGCTTTTAACCCATGGATCCTTGGAAAAGGAAAGGTCATGGGTTATTAGGGTTTCACCCTAACCATGTACACTATATAAGCATGCTTATGTTGCATGAAATAGCCACTAGTGGGTGTGCTTGTGTGTGGCCGAAAATATAAGTGTGTGTACACTCTCTCAAAGTTTTCCAAGTGTTTGTGGTGATTTGTGATTCCATTTGAGGCATTCACATTATTGGTTCTTGGCTCTCAAACTCCAAAGAATCAATCTCATCAAAAAGGTATGTAATCTCATCTAACTCTTTTATGTTTAAATGTTCCCCATGCCATGTTAGATAGGTTATGAACCTTGGAAAATTATTATTTTGCATGTATTTAGACAAACATAGATCCAAGGTTTATTAGGGTTGCATGCACACTTAGGAAGTGTTAGATTGCTCAAAACCCAACAAACCAAAGGTTGAAGTGAAATTAAATTCTCATGAATTCAAATTGATTGTTGGAAATTATTCAACAGAAAATAATGTTTCAAAAGGAAAAGCAAGAAAAGCAATCTTTTGGCAAGTTGTGTCCAATGATAAATCAAAAGTTGAAAAAGAACAAATTTCAAAGTCAAAATCATCAAAATTTCAAAGCAGAAATAAACAAAAGGATACAAGTTTTCATAAACCAATAAATTCTGTTGACAAAATTCCAATGAAAAATAATGATAAACTTGTTCGCAAATATGACAACAATCGAAAAATTGAGACTTCACAAAACTTTGTGAAAAATCAAAAATTTCATAATGTTGACAAATTCACGAATAATTCATCATCTTTGAATGTCACAACTCAAACAAAAATGAAGTTTTCACCTAAACAACCAAATTTTCCAAATCCTTCAGTCTCAAAACCGACCAAAGTTTCGTATACAAAAGGAAAATCTGATGTTTGTATGATCAATCGTTGGCTTGAAGGGAAAGGAAGACAATATCAAAATAGGAAGTTTTCTGAGCAACAAATAAAGAATGCATTTGACAAGTTCGCAAATAACTCTTCCACTGATAGTGTCACAGAAAAAGTGAAAACATGGTTTTTAAATTCAAAGCATTTGTTCAAAAATACTAATGGGGGACCCAATAAGTCTTGGGTTCATAAATTTTTTCAATAAATGCAGGTGATGTGTGACGAGAAATATGATGCGAAATGGTATATTGATAGTGGTTGCTCTCGTCACATGACTGGAAGAAAGGAAAACTTGCGAGATTATCGAAGCTTTGAGAATGATGGAGTAGTCAAATTCGGAAATAATCAAAAATGTCAAGTAAAAGGCTATGGGAAAGTCACAAATGGACAATTCACTGTTAACAGGGTTGCTTATGTTGAAGGTCTTCAACATAACTTGATCAGTGTTTCGTAACTTGTTGTGGGTATTGGAAATCAGGTTGTGTTTAATGAAGAAGGAAATATCATCACAAATACGAAAACAAATTGTGGGCAAACCTGCAGTGTGTTTATTATCAAAAGCTTCTAATGATTTTAGCTGGCTTTGGCATCGAAGATTGTCGCATTTGAACTTTCGCAACATTAACAAACTTGTCACTGAAGATTTAGTTCAAGGTTTACTTGTACTAAAATTTGACAATGATACTTTGTGTGCAGCTTGCGAAAAAGGAAAACAACATAGAAAAGGTCATCCAATTGTAATAGATTCAAAAATCGTGGAGCCATTGGAACTTCTTCACATTGACTTATGTGGACCCTAGACTGTTGCTACAATTAATAAAAAGCGGTACATTTTAGTTATTGTTGATGATTTTTCTCGATTCACATGAGTATTTTTTCTCAGGTTAAAATCTGAAGTTGTTCAGACGATGATTGATTTTATCAAAAAGATTGAGATTAGCCTTAAAAAGAGTGTTCGCAGAGTTAAAAGTGATAATGGTTCTGAGTTTAAAAATCAAACACTTGATTCATTTCTCACACGCAAAGGAATTTCGCATATTTTCTCATCACCATATACTCCACAACAAAATGGAGTTGTAGAAAGAAGAAATCGATCTCTATGCGAAGCAGCCAGAACCATGTTAACATATGCAAATCTACCTCAATATCTTTGGGCTGATGCAGTTTCTACTGCATGCTTTACTCAGAATCGATCATTCATTCATCGAAGATTCAATGTTACTCCATATGAAATACTCAACAATAGAAAACCTAATGTCAAATTCTTTCATGTTTTTGGTTGCAGATGTTTCATAATGAATCTCAAAGATAATTTGACAAAGTTCCAAGCTAAAGCTGATGAAGGCATATTCTTAGGATATTCGCAAAATTCAATTGTATACAGGGTGCTAAACAAGCAAACAAGAAAAGTTGAAGAAACTTTCAACTTAACTTTCGATGATTACTATCTTAAACAAACGGATAGTAAATTTGAAAATAAATCAATTCTTATTGATTCAAATACTCAAATTGATAATTCTGAAATAAATGATTTTGATTATGACTTAATTTTCGGAATTCCTGACAGGGCAATTGATGCGGAAACTTATACTCCTGATAATCAAACATCAGAATCCTCAAAACATAATGATGATTCAACAATCACTACAAGTTCAATATCTTGCGAAAGTGTGCCTGAAGTTCGTATGGAGGGGGAGCATACGATTAACAATGAACACAGACAACAAACCTTCGACGGGGAGAATGAAAATATGAATCATCAAGTTGAGGGGGAGCATTCGCAATCTCAACAAAATCATCAAGTTGAGGGGGAGCATTCGAAAATTCAACAAGATCATCATTTTGAGGGGGAGCATCAAGATGAACATTATGTTGAGGAGCAGCATGATACAACAGAGACAATTAATCTTGATGAGAATGATGAATTTCATGAATCAAATGATAATTTTTCTGTTGCAGGATCTGAGAATGAAGATGTGTATGAAGATGCACCATTGGGATTTAATCCTGATTTCCACCACTTGAAAAATGGACAAAGAATCATCCCAAAGAACAGGTAATTGGGAATCCACATGATGGTGTGTTGACAAGAGCTCAAATTCGTGCGAAAAATGAGGTACTAAATGCGAACCAAGAACTGTGTATGTTTAATGTCTGTATTTCGAAAATAGAGCCAAAGACAGTAAAGGATGCTATGGAACACTCAGATTGGGTTGTTGCTATGCAATCTGAACTGGCTGAATTTGAACGAAACAAGGTTTGGAGATTAATTCCTAAACCTTCTGATGTTTCAATTATCGGATTAAAATGGATTTTTAAAAATAAAACCGACAAAGATGGCAATATTATTCGCAATAAAGCTAGATTAGTTGTTAAAGGTTATTCGCAACAAGAAGGAATAGACTATGAAGAAACATTTGCTCCTGTTGCAAGACTCGAAGCAGTTCGCATATTTTTAGCTTATGCAGCTCACAAAGACTTTGATGTTTTTCAAATGGATGTTAAGTGTACATTCTTAAATGGAGAACTTGAAGAAACAGTCTATGTTAAACAACCACCAGGATTTATAAATGATGAACATCCTGATCATGTCTACATTCTAGACAAAGCAGTGTATGGGTTAAAACAAGCAACAAGAGCCTGGTACGCAACACTTACAAATTTCTTGAAACAATCTAAATTTAAACAAGGATCAGTTGACCCTACTTTGTTTCGCAACAAAGTTGGGGATCATCTTATGATTGTTCAAATTTATGTTGATGATATTATTTTTGGCTCAACTGACCCAGCATTGTCAATTAAATTTGAGAATCTAATGAAGAGTCAATTTGAAATGAGTATGATGGGAAAAATTAATAATTTTCTTGGATTTAATATAAGACAGAACAGGGATGGAATTTTAATCAATCAAGAAAAATACATGAAGAACTTGCTTGAAAAGTTTGGAATGACCAACAGCACGAAACTGAGAGTACCAATGGCAGTGGGAACAAGACTAACACCGTCGTTAGATGCTCCTACTATTGATTTAACACTTTATCGAAACATGATAGGGTCTTTATTGTACTTACCTGCAAGTAGACCTGATATTATGTTTTCAGTATGTAATTGTGCTAGATATCAAGCTAATCCCAGGGAACCTCATTTGAATGCAGTTAAAAATATTTTTCGCTATCTTAAGGGGATAGTTTTGTTAGGACTTTGGTATCCTTCGAAATCGGGATTTTTCATTCAAGCTTTTTCAGATTCAGATCTAGGAGGATGTACTTTGGATAGAAAAAATACAAGTGGTGGTTGTCAACTGTTGGATGGGAAGTTGGTGAGTTGGCAATCGAAGAAGCAAACTTGTGTTGCTATATCAACTGCTGCTTGCACTTCGCAAATCCTTTGTATTCAGAGTCAACTTCGTGATTATGCTATCAATATGAAAAAAATCCTTTGTATTGTGATTCTCAAAGTGCAATTCGCATTTTTCATAATCCAGTACAACACTCAAAGACAAAACACATAGCTGATATTTTTGTTAAAACCACTGAACAACTTGCTGATATTTTTACTAAACCTCTTGATGAAAAATCATTTGTAATAATTTTAGCAGGTTTGGGGATGATTGATGTGAATTCAGTTTCAAAATCAATAATTCAAAGATGAAAGGTCCATTCAGAAGCTCTGAGTTAGAATTGTTCAGAAGTTACTGTTCATTCAGAGGCTTCGCATCCACATTTTTTTGCATTCGCACACATAACAACTAAGGTTAGGTTTACGGTTCATTTTGTGTTTTTAAATTTTTTTTTGAAAAACTTGAAAAATCAAAAATATTTTCTTTTAATTCATTTTCATTTTCGAAAAATCAAAAATCCAAAATGATTTTATTTTGTTATGTTTTTATTTTTGAAAATTTTAAAAATCTAAAAAATATTTTTTTTGTTCTTTAAGTATTGTGTATTTTGAGTTTAGTCCAAGGCTTAATGCGAAGAGGTCATGCTTATATGTTTCTATGGGAAGGTATCAATTCTTTCAATTTGTACTAGTTAGGATGTCCCTAGAAGCATGCTGCAGCATGTTGACTCAAGCCTTTTATGACTCTATGTGGAAGAAAAGAAAGCCTTAATGAAATTATCACATGAAAATTTCTTCCCAATAACGCTTGTATTCGCATAAGTCAAAAGAGCTACCTTACTCTTCTAATATGAGTTAAGAGTTTTCTTTTTAGTCCACAAATAACAGAGGTACATTCGATCTGATAACCAATCTTTTTCATCACAAAATTCTTCACACAAATCACACACAAAGACGTATGTCCGAGAGGTCTCTGATCAAACCCATCGAGACTTAGATATACAAAAATTATGTGTTTATGATCTGACATCATGAGTCCGTGATGAAAGTGAAACCCAAAAATCCTAAACTTTGAGGAATTGACTGGGAACATTGTTCCACAAAATGACGAAACTTTTGTTTCTGTGCCACAATTCGAAACTCAAAACCATATTCATTTCGCATGCGTGGTCTTGATCAAATATTCGCAACCCAGGATGTTTGTTACCAAACAAGATCCAATACAACATTTTTTTTAAATATGATTTCAGTGTGAGTTACATTCGGATATCCTAGTCATGATAAATATTTTCAAAAGCAGACTTGTCACTGACTACATTGGACATACATGTAATTTCAGTTACAATTTCTCATCTTATGTTAATGTTGATATGTAATGAAATTTTAAACCAACCCAACACTCACTTTTTAAAAGAAGCCCTTTAATACTTACCAAAAAGTATTCGATTGTAATTCACGGGAACATACACAAGTTCTTGATCATCTCTCTTGATTATTAATGAAGCAACCTTTGCCTGGGGTTTTACTGCCTTTGTGTCAAATTGTATTTTTGACATCACAGAATTCTAAAATTTTTTTTAACTTGCTTCTCATCTTATTTCTTTGACACACATGCACTAACGAAATCCTTGGGGTTCTAAGTAATACCAACTTAGACTGAAGATTTCGCAAGTCTGGCATATGACTTCGCTTCTCAACCCAAAAGCGAAAGAGCCTAGCCTCCATGCGAAGAGTTCTAACGGTTACAATTCTATAACAAGAATATTGACAGGCTATGTACTCTTGACATCTAGTATTCTGCACGATTTTCTAGAAGAAGTGACTGTTGCTTTTTGACGCATGGTTACCTATTGCAGTAAAAGTCCGATTTTCTAGGTGCCACATCGGATAACATTAAATGCACCCCGCTTTAATTTCAAATCTATTCGGGTTACCTATAAAAGGGAGTTCAAGACCATTGTATACGGTTACGCGAACAAACTCTCACAATCCTAATTTTCCTCAAACTTCTTCATCTTCATCTTTTTCAAAACCTAAAAATGGCTGGTACTCAATCCAACACTGATGAAGTTCTCTCATAATCACTCATGAAGATCCAAAGCACCAACTATCAGGTTGATCCCAATGTCTCATCCTACCCAGAAGGATTGAAGATGTTAATAGTTTCACTGAAAAGATCTCCACTGTCCACCGCCATGTTCAGTTCTTTCTCAGTTCCGATGACATGGTTGTCATTGGCAGTATCATCGGCTTCCTACAACTATGCCACTGACGTCATTACATTCCACCTGATGAACAACAAAAGGGTTCGACTTACGAAGAAACTGTTCATTGAATTCTTGAACATTCCCAACAACTCTGCATTTTTCAAACCCATCAATTCCCAAATCATCTTTATGTTCAATGAGATGGGTCATCAGCCAGCACTTGAAAAGATCAGTGATTTCCGAAAATCCGGTTTACCCTGTATGTGGAATTTTCAGTTTGGCATTTTTCTCAGGTGTTTGACAGGACGAACAGTTGGTTTTGACAGGGGGAGTATGGAAGTTTATACTATGATGATGGGTTTATATTACGATATCAGTGTGGATTACGGAACTCAGTTGTGGAAGGAGTTCGTAAAAAGTTTGGAAAACACGAATTCTGAGAAAGGTATCTCCTGTGCAAGATATTGGAGCCTTATTCTTGAAAAGGCATATGAAAAAGAAGGAATTCAAGTCCCTGAGGGTGCTGAGGTTGCAGAATTCACGTTATATCAATTTCCAAAGGTGGTGGAAGATGATGAAAATATCTTTAGACACGTTGCTCGCATTCCAGATGCGATGCTTCGTAAGGTATCCTCCACTCACAAAGTCTTGGTGCGCTACATGAAAACATTTGATCCAGCTGTGCAGACTGGAATCTTGTTGGAAGTCACTGCTGAAACCTCCAAGAAGAAGAAGAATACTAAGAAGGAAGAGCAAGTTCAATCTTCAAAACAAACTCAATCTGAAGAGGTTGAGATAGAAGCAACTTCACCAAAGTCGATGAAGGAAACAATACCCTCCAAATCTAGGGTACTGAAAAAGCTTCGCAAATCCTCTCCTATTCGCAAGACAGAAGTCAGCAGTAAGGGGGTAACATTTAGAAGTGTTCCAGCTCCTGTTTCTCCAGGGTCAAATAGAAAAAGAGCTCAGGATGTTGCGAAACAGATGCAACAAACACTTCTGAAGAAGCGAAAGTTAATCATTCGCAACGAGTCTTTTGATGAAGAGGTGGTTCCAGAGACTCCACCTGTTTCTATGCCGGTAACCGTTTCTCCTCCACTTGTTTCAATTACACCTACTTCGCAAATTTCCACACAATCCATTCCACTTGATATAGTCACTACCAAATCAGTTTCTGAGGAGGTACCTATTTCTGATACGGTTGTCAACGTATCAGATACAGGGGCACCTATCACAAGTGTTGAAACCACCCTGCCCATTAGCCTATCTGTTTCATTACCTTTTTCATCTGCAAAGGTATCTACTTCCTTACCACCATTTTCATTTCCAACTCCTACACTTTCTACCTCATCCATTTTTTACCATCCTCTACAAAATCCATTCACAACCTTATTTCCATCATAGTCACCCGAAACTCCTCAACCTTCGCAACCCATGTCCGATGATGAAACCGAAGGAGGAGGTTTTGGAGGAATATTTGAGGATTTTCATTTTGATTCAGAAGAGGAGGAGATACCTGATCATATGCTTATGACAGGAAAGCAATTCAAAATCCTGAATCAAAAGTTGAATGTCATTATTCAGTCACAAGCTGATTCTGGTACAACGTCATCTATATCAGGATTGGAGGTTGATGTTATGATCAAAGCTACTGACAAGAGAATACTTGATAAAGTTGACCAGTCAGATAAGAATAATGAGCTTCGCATTCAAGCTCAAGCGAGTTCATTTAATGGTGTTGTTAAGGAATTAAAGAATGTTGCAAAAGAACGTCATGTTCTTTCTATGCAGGATGTAAGGAAGGTTAGGGAGGATGTCAACTTTAAAGTTGAGGAATTAAAGAAAGAACTTGCAAAGGAGCTTCAAGATATTACTTCTCAAAATTCGGAAGTACAGAAGAGGGTTGATATGATTGCAACAGCCCTGAACAAAGTTATCCATGATTTTCAATCTCCTGCTCCAATTCTTGAAGCCAATCAGAAAGAAACCACGGAGAAATTTGATAAGTTGATTCAACTGGTGACTGATTTGAAAACCTTGGTTTCGCAATCTACATCTCAGACGATTCTCACTCCTGAATTCTTGTCTCACAAAGTCAATACTTTGGAACAAGCAATTCAGAAGGCACTTGTTCCTATTGCGAACTTTACCTCTTTACTACCGAAGAATGCCCCACCTGCTTTCACAGGGGTGAAAGGGGGAGAGAAGAATACAAGTAAAGAGGATGATGCGAAGACTATGGGGAAAGTGATATCCACTCAGCTCAAGACAACTCTTCCAATATTCACTATGCCGATTTCCTCAACAATAATGACCATGAGACCAATAGCCAAAGGAATATCTATTGGGTCAAAAGAAGGAGGAAGTTCTAATGAGAAACCTCCAATTGATGATGTGGGAAAAGGGAAAGGGATTATGTATGAAAAGTCAAAGGAGGAGAAGAAAGCTGAAGCAGATGCTGAAATGGAAAGGCTGAGGCAAGTTTATAGCATAATGAGGCAAAGGGCAAGTGATCCTCCCACAATGAATAAAGGAGATCCTGCAAAGCTTTATTCTTATGAAGCTATAGAATCGAAAGTGGTGGGGAGAGAGATGTACGAATTTGAGAAAAAGCCAAAGAGGAGCTACGACATTGCGAATTCGGACAAATGCCAGTTGGATTTTCCGATTAATGAAATGCTTTTCATAACGGCTCAGTACAAGATAAGTGAGAAGTTTGATAATGTTGATGACTATATACACATGAAAATCAGATTTCATGCTGTATTGAGAAAGAATCCAGATGAAGTATGGTCCTTGATGAAGATTAAAAAGGTGTTGACGATTAAGAAGGATACGATGTTTGAAGACATGCTTCAGAATTTTCGCTATTTTGTGGTTCAAGCTGATAACAAACAATATGACTTCACCATAGCTGACTTCCCTCTGGTGAACTGCAGTGATCTTATCCAAGTAGCTCTTATTTTGAAACACATGCAAGATCACAAGCTCAAAGGATCTGAAACTAAAGTGTTTAGGATCGGTTTCGCACATGTCAAGACTTTTATTGATAATTACTTTGGCTGTTTGGCATTAACCGATGAAGAACTTGCAACGACATTGGGAAGGGAAGTGAATGTCCCCTAGGAAGATACCTTGACCCAGTCAGCATTATCTAAGTATGTTGTTGGTGAAATATGCCTGAAACCTTTTGGCATGGTATTTTCAGGGAAAGATACGAAGGGGAAGCCCAAGAAATTTTGGTTCAAGGTCTCTGAAGTTGAAAGATATACTTCTTCACAATATACAAATGTTATTGTTCGTATGAATAACTTCAAGAAGAATAACGAAGGAGACAAGAGGGAGCTTAAGAAGGTGATTACTTGGTATGGTGAAGTGCGAAAGACAACTCACTCAGCTGTTCAGAGGGTTATGGACTGAATAGTTTCGACTGTTTACAAAGGGGGAGATTGTATAGTATGTGTATTGTAAAAGTCAAAGTGGTTGTTTCTTTTGTAGTTTCTCATATAAGTTATTTTACTAAGTCACAGTTTTATGCGAAGTGTATTGTATTATACTTAGTATATTTTTTGTACACTCAGTCTTCATCAATATAAGATCCGATTAATATTTACTCGTTGTGTTCTTACTTCTCAATCATTCAATCATAATTGTTTTCATAATCTCGATAACAATTCTCTACAATAATATATCATACCATATCTCATAACACATAATATAAGGGTATTTTGGGAAATCACCGTTCGGGCGTTGGCTGATCGTACACACTGCTTCTTTCCGCTTTGTTCACATTCCTTCACTTTTTAGAAAAATTGTTTCTTTTATAGAAAACTTTCTCAAATCCTCGGTTTGAGTTCAAATACTCCCGAAGGTGAATCCGAATCCCTCAAACCAAGGCTTTGATACCAATTTGTAACGACGTAAAACTTTAAACAATTTTTCATTTAAATAAAACGACCATATCTCATAAAATAGTTCTCGAAATCTCATAATGTCAAATGTCATAATAATAACAAATCCCATAATCTCAAACAACTCTTCTTCTAGTGTGTACAGATCATGCCGGCGCCTTCCCGCGATCCTCGCTAGTACCTAAAACACATAGCACATAACACGGTAAGCATAAATGCTTAGTGAGTTCCTCAAATTACCACATACAACACATACACCACTCAAGACTATATCCCAATACGACCTCCCGTCAATGTGCTCAACGGGACCATCCAGTTTCGTAGCTCGTTGGACCCTCTGTCCCAGTCATAGCTTGTTGGACCCTCTTGTCCAGTTTGATTGAGGACCCCCTGGCCACATGAGTAATTGGATCCTCTGATCCAGTCTATATAACATATAACATACATACATCACAATGCACATAATCTCAAGCATACACATAACACGTAAGACCCTCCGGTCTACACATAGCTACCACTCTAGGTAATGTATAGTGAGAAGACTCACCTTTTATGAAGTCGGATAAACTCTCATGCTCGAATATCCCGACCTAGCCACCTCCTATCAACCGGATAGCATCTATAATCAAAATCCTCCAATGTCCTCATTTCTAATAGTGGGTACAAGACCATTCTACTCTTCTCTGACCTCTCATGAATCATCTTGACCAAAACCCCATGGTCAACTCTAGTGAATGGTCAAACTTTGACCAGACTCGTCGAGTGCACATGGGTGATTCGGCAAGTCCAAGTATGTCCTCTGAATCCTTCTAAGGCCTCACTCGACTCGTCGAGTGAACCATCCACTCAACGGGTGTAAGTCCCCAATCTGCTTGTGTATCAATCAAACCCGTTTGATGGTGCTGAATCCCAATCAAACGAATGATGTTAGATCAAATAGAAGAGAAGGAGAAGAAGATGATGATGAATCTTGTATGTATTGATATGAATGAAGATCCGGATACAAGATTCACACACACTAACACACACTCTCTTTTCTCTCTAGAACACATAAGCTCCTCTATTGTTCATCAATCTCTACTCTTCACCTCTAACACCTATATATATATATATATATATATATATATATATATATATACAACGGGAATATGGGCCTAATGTGTTTACGGGCGTAAATGGGTTTACGGCCGTAAGCAACCATCTGGTTGTAAACCTGACCGTAAACTCATAAACATTACATAAAAATACAATTTCCTAGAAAAGCAAAGTATAAACCATATTTTTGACCCAACAATCTCCCCCTTGGTTTATAACTTTCTTTTCTAAATTGACCCAACAAGCTCCCCCTAAAAACTAGCTGGCTTTTCTTGTTAATTTTCTTTGAGAGCTTAGCTTCAGCATTTATCTTCAAATTCTTCACAACTTCAAGATGAACCTAATGAATCTTCAATGAATGACTTCATCTTCAGCACTTGAGCTTTTCTTCAGAATTTGGCATTAAACGCACATTGAGTGAGGACGCTTGATGTACAGATTCTTGAATGATAGCGCTTTCAGCTTGAGAATCTTCAGAGAGAACTTCAAAGAGAAATAATTTTCTGGATCACTTCAGCAGGTTTACGATAGCAGCAGACTGATTGAGGAGGCTTCAATGGAATGCGTCACATAATCTTCAATTTTAGCTTCACCTTGCTTCTGGGGTTGAAAGATTGAATTTGAAAGAATAATCTTCATTTCTTGCTCCTTCGAATGAGAATTCTTCGATGCTCACGGATGAAGCCTTGGCTCGGATATCTTCGACACAAACTCCATGTGTCTCATCTACACCTGAATTCACTTTTTCAAGACAAAACAAAACTAAAAGAAAACTTAGCATACAAATTAAAACTGAAACAAAAATATTTTTCGATTTTTGATTTTTCTGAACAAGAAATATGATAGAAATAAAAATATTTTTGGATTTTGAATTTTCTAATTTTTGTTTGATTTTTGAATGAATTTTTGAATTTCTCTTTTTTTTATTTTTTTATTTTTTTTAATTCTCCCCCTAAATTTGTGCATAGAGGAAAACTATGAACAAGTTTAACAAAAAGAAAAATATTTGGGATCAAAGTTGTGGGACAGCCTTAGTCTACTTGTCAGTACCTTTATCTTCATGTCTATGTCAGATCGATCGTCGGTATTGTGGTCCACTTAAACACGAAAAATTTGTGAGAATTTTTAACAGACTAATAATGACAAGACATTTTGATCCTATATTCTTAGATATATTTCCTAGGGACCATTTAGCTGACGACGACCAGGGATATTGTTGTCCACCTAAATTGAGCAACGAGATCTATAGACAATCTGTATGTGTTCAATTTTAGTTGTACTAGAACGTGTTTTCCGCTTCCTGAAATGCTCCAGTAATCAAGAATTTCTAGAATACTCCTTACACCGGGTGAGCAGACAATTATTACGAGAGAAGATAATATTAGAATGCATATGTTAAACACCTAGGTCGGATGTCTTCAAATCACGCAGAGGATGAAACATATGGCTAACTGAAGTTTTAGAGGGATTGATAAAAAGAATGATGCATGTACTGTGTACCAGGTCGGATTTTGAGTCATGCAGAGGAGACAGTATATGGCGAAAAGATAGGAAAAATTACATAGAAAGAAGATGCAGAGAGATAGAATTGCATATGTTACAGTCCAGGTTAGATCTCTCGATCACGCAAAGGAGGCAACATATGGCTAACAGACAGAAAGAAAGAAAATCACTTTCTACAGACCTAATTTATCGGAATTCCCCAGTCACCCCATCAATACCGAAATTAAGGACAGAATCCGCACATCGAGGAAAAGCGAATCCACACTTCTAGATACGAGTTCTTTTAGTGTGACCAGTAGATTCCCATGTATATCTCCCTGCTCAACCTATCCGAGCATCGTATTGTCAGGCTAAACGGATCTAACTAGTTCAGTATTTGTCAAGTCCTTGAATTCCTTAAGTTCAAATCTTCCAAGTCAAGTCCATTTAGAATCTTTCGTGCCTACTGACGCATCGAGCACAAAGTGTAGACAATTCAATTTTGGTACATTACGCAAATTCAGATTGCCCGTTATCACTTGATAATATCACTTCCCAAACAATACCTACTAATGAAAAAAACTATTAAGAAAATAAAAAACAAATTGTCTTTAAAACGAATCAGAGTAAGATAAACTCAGGAGTATTAGAGAACAAAACGCAAACAGTAATTCACCAATTGAATTTGCATCCAGAAGGTCTGAGAACAGCACGCATAATCTCATAACAGATCCGAAAATTCTTCATGTCAGTAAGCACTAACCCCATTTGTGATCTCTTCCTTTCCTCCTTTCCCGCAAAAGGACACATACTTTCAAAAGAAGGTCTGAATTTTGTATTGTTGAGAGATATCCCCTATCATGTGACTGGAACAACCACTATCAACAAACCAAAGTCTGATGATATGCCTCCATAGCTGCTCTGACACAGAGCGGGATCAGTTGGTCTTTGGAACCATGTCCATTTTGAAACCAGGTTGACCTTTTTCATCCTTGCACGATACACTCTCCCACGACATATCTTGTTTATCACAAACAGAAGATGTAGAAATATTAGGATTGTTAGAAGATTTGGGAGATTGAGCCTTCGGAGCCCATTTGTAGTTAGGTTTAACCCATTTCTTTTTCGATCTGATGGGTGGCTCAGTACTTTCTTTTGATCTTGATGCCGGCTGTTGAGATGACTATGAACTAACCGGTGTTGGTTTTGCTGGAGCATCTCTTTGATTTTGCTTCTTCGCCGACATATCCTTTTTGCCCTTGGGATTTTGATTCTTGGTCTTATGGGCATTCTAGTCGCCATTGTCTAAACGTGACATTAAGGGATTTCTGTTGGAGTATCTCCCTCTCGGCGCGTTCTACCACCCTTGTGCATAGTAGGGAACATATGCACGATTAGGACAATTTCTGGAAATGTGTCCAGGTGTTCCACAGTGAAAACGTGTATTTTTCTTCACTGTGAAGTTGTTTCTCCTTGCCCCTGGTGGCGTATTCTTTCCTTGTCTCTTATTTTTCCCACATGCACACTTGCAACAAGCACTCTGTTGTGCTGGAATTGGTGGCCTATATTTCTCAACGGCAGGTTTGTTAGGAGTAACAGAATTCGACGCAATAGATTCTGAGTTCAAGGAGTCATTGGTTTGTTCAGTAGTGTTCTACTTGTTCTCATCTTCTGCTACTTTACCTGCACATAAAGAAGAAACATTAGTATTTTCAATCTAAATACCTCCTGACACAAATCCAGCTGGTTTTCCATATTGGAGATGTGCCTCCTTGTTAATTTCTTCATGTGTCATAGGGATGGATGTGTAGTTATGATTGAAAGGTGGAGGAGCACTATCATACCCTAGACCCTTGTTTTGATTATCTTTGAATTTTAATTGGGTTTCAAATAAGGACTCGACTGTCTGACTTGACGCAGTATAATTTTTGAAAGTAACATCTGTTTTGCCACACTTAATTTTCAAAGTTTCAAGTTCTTCAGTTATAGCAGCAAGTTGTCTCTTAATATAGTCATAATTTTCACACTTGTTGCTATACTCTTCCTGAAGCTTCCTAAAGTCTTTGGTTTTTGCTTCTAATTCAGCCTTCAGGGATTTCTTTCCTTTCCTAAGATGATATCCTTCGTATTTTAGGTCCTCGACATCCCTTTTTAGCAAATCATTATGTTCACGAAGAACTTTAATCGTATCTTCACAAGATGGAGTACGTGAAACTTCATTGGCCAGGATGTTTGTGGAACTCATTGTTTTTCCACATTTCAAAGCATCAAGCTCTTCAATTACATCAGTAATACTAAGACGATTGAGATCTTTTTTCTTCTTGATGACAGCTACGTTTATATCCCACGATTTCAGAAGTGAATTCAGTAGCTTTTTGTATATCTCAAATTTGGTCAAGAAGATCCCAGCTATATTCATCTGAGTAGTGAGTGTGGTAAATCGCTGCAGCTGAGCCTCCATGGTTTCCCCGGGAATGTAGTTGAACATGATGAAATTTTGTCTTAACATATCCTGACGATTCTCTCTCATGTCTTCAGTTCCCATGTTGACCTCAAAAGCCATTAAAAGCACAACTCGAAGCTAAAATAAAACTTAAAAGTCAAATTTAAAAAGTCAAACTTGAAAAATCAAACTTAAAAGTAAAACCGAAAAGCTAAATTTGAAAATTTTAAAAATTAAACGAAAAAGTCAAAGTTTAAAGTCAAGGGTCAAACATGAAAGTCAAAGTCAAAATTTGAAAACAAAAGTCAAAAATAAATGTAAAAAATTAAAAACTAAATTTTATTATTATTATTATTTATGTTGGATGAAAAAGGAATTTAAAAATAAAAGAAATTTAAATTTTGGGCTAAAAGTCTCAAATTGGCGAAATTAAGAACAAGACAGTAACAACTAATGAATTAAATCGTGAAGGTTTGAAGCAAGTGATATGTTTGTTCAACTGGTAAGGCGGAGGGCTGATGAATCAGAGGTCCTGAGTTCGAACCGCGGCACCTCCCAATGCGCTTTCTATTTTTTTATATAGAAAGGCGAGGTTGCTGCTTTCGAGGATGAGGCTGCTGAGCGAGGTGCGATACGAAGCGAGGACAAGGACGCGATGCGAGGAGCTGGTGTGAACCGGAAATTGCTGTTGATCATAAACTCGAGCTGTACACGTGCGAGCCGTAAACTCCGAGTGCTCGGACCATAAATAGTTTCTGGCCGTAATCTCGGACCGCAAGCTCCGAGGACCGCAAACTCAGGCCGTGAACTCCAGAAACCCTAGATGCTGGCCGTTAACTCCGCCACCCCATCGCAGGTTACGACCAAAAACAGTGATTTTTGCCCTTTTTTGCTCCAAAACTTGATCAAAAACCCGTTTTTATCAAAAATGCAAAGAACAAACCCCCCTTATTTTTCAGATATCTTTCCAAAAACTCAAAAATCTTTTCAAAATAAGATTAAATATGCTCGAGATCTGACAAATTTACTGATACAGTCCAAGCTTTGATACCAATTGTAAGTCCCCAATCTGCTTGTGTATCAATCAGATCCGTTTGATGGTGCGGAATCCCAATCAAACGGATGATGTCAAATCAAATAGAAGAGATGGAGAAGAAGAAGAATATGAATCTTGGTTGAATTGATTAGAATGAAGTTCCCTTACAAGATTCACACACAACACATACTTGTTCTTCTCTCTACCGTACACTCTCTACTGTTCATCAATCTTTACTCCTCACCTCTAACACCTATATATACAAGGGGAATATGGGCCTAATGTGTTTACGGTCGTAAATGGGTTTGCCGTTACGGCCGTAAACAGCCATCTGGCCATAAGCCTGACCGTAAATTCATAAACATTACATAAAAATACAATTTCCTAGAAAAGCAAAGTATAAACCATATTTTTGACCCAACAATGGGTTACTACTGGTCATGAATCGTGGGGTAACCCCGACTCGACTCATCGATTTCTCTTATGGACTCAGCGAGTTTCTACCATGGCCATGCTCAAATGACCTTTTGAGTTCAGATCTGCTTCTCTAACCGATAGAGCTGACTTCCCAAGGCTCAATAATCACTTAAAGGTCCAATCTTGGCACTCATGCAACGTCCATAATGGTTCTTTTCGTGAAATAACATCTTAAATGGCATCATAGGTTCATATCTCTAAGGGAATAGCATAAAGCATGATGGTTGGGACTCTCTGGACCTCTTAAGGTCCAGATCCAAGAGTTATTCCACCTTGGGTTCTGAAAAGCTTTGAATCCAAGTTAAAGAAGGGGGATAGAGAACCCTATATTCAAGTAATTCACCATAAACATGAGATTGAGCATAGATCCATACCTGTAGCAGCCTCCTCTGATAAAATGGTAGCCGATCTGAGCTCCTTAAGCCGTTTAGCTTGCCCTCCTTCCTTCTTCTTTGCAAAATCACACTAGAAATGAGGAAAATATCTAAGGCAATGGCATAAAGCAAGATGGTTGGGACTCTCTAGACCTCTTAAGGTCAAGATCCAAGAGTTATTCCACCTTGGGTTCACAAAAGCTTCGAATCTAAGTTAAAGAAGGGGGATAGAGAACCCTAGATTCAAATAGATCACCATAAACACAAGATTTAGCATAGATCCATACCTCTAGAAGCTTCCTCTGATAAAATGGTAGCCGATCTGAGCTCCTTAAGCCGTTTAGCTGTCCCTCCTTCCTTCTTCTTTGCAAAATCACACTAGAAATGATGAAAATGGCTTCCTCTCTCTCTCCCTCTCTACACTCTCTGGTCCTCCGGTGCTCTCAAGGGTGAAGGTGG
The DNA here is from genome assembly GCF_002870075.4 of Lactuca sativa. Taxonomy (NCBI): domain Eukaryota; kingdom Viridiplantae; phylum Streptophyta; class Magnoliopsida; order Asterales; family Asteraceae; genus Lactuca; species Lactuca sativa. The sequence goes on along the minus strand of NC_056627.2, from coordinate 67,180,836 downwards.
CCGCAAATGAAGGCCACAAGATGCATTAAAAAGGGTACATGCCAGAGGATTTAGGGTTTCTACCCACAGCGCGGACTTGTCGAGTCGACACCCCGACTCGTCGAGTCCCTTCATTAAATCTAGTCAGCAAATCGCGATCCTACTCGACGAGTCTAGGCGTTGACTCGTCGATTTCCCCTCTTGAAAAAAATAAATAATTAAAATATGATCCATGTGTGTTCGACTTCTTAGCATCATTACTATTAGGAATAAGTAGATCATTAACAAATGTAATGGTTGCATAAACTCAAACAAAATCGAAGCATATGCACTAGAGGGTATATTAAAAGATTCTAAAAGAGAACTTACCTGAGAAGTTATTGGTGCTTTATATGAAGATGACGAAACAAAAACATTTCGCAGTTATTTTCTCTTCTTCGTCTTCCTAATGCACCGAGCACATATCCCCGTGGGTAGGGTTTCACATCTCTTCATCATCGGAACCAGATGACCGAAGCTGGTATGTTCCATCTTCTTCATCCACACCTTTGGCCACCAAAGACAATCCTTTTGACTTTGCACACACCTCTTCCAACTTTTCAACGTAATAATATTCATCCTTGACCTTGTTCTTCTTCTATTCTCGCTTTCGAAGCATACAATCACTGGCCATATGATTCACTCCATTACAATGATGGTAGTCGAAGCCAGAATCGTCTTTCAACTATTTCTATTTCTTTTCTTCCTCAGCACAAACGTCCTTTTTCTCAACTTTCTTTTCTTCACTCCCAAACTTTACAGTAAAGCTTCCCTTCATTTCACCTGTTTTCGACTTTCCATTGAAAAGATTCTTGAAAAATGTATTTACTCGATTGTTAGAGTAAAATGAAACAGACTCATCACCAGAGTTGACAATTAGACCTTCATCTTTAGAATTTTTCTACTCATCAACCTCTTTCTCAGCTTCTCTACCAACAATTTTCGAAACAAGTGCAAGTGGACCTCCAAGACTGATCTTTGATTCCTCAACAATTTCATTCACATCGGATTCATGTTCTTTCATCACATTATACATATCATTTAGATAGAAGTAATCAAGCTTTTTTTGTGTCTTTATCATGAGACTCACATTTCTCCATTCCTTCCGAATACCCATGATGAATGTGAGATTGAACTCCATTATTGATTGAGTGACTCAATATCGATTACATTTGAAAATTAGCTCATTCGAACGATCATAATAAGATTCAATGGTCTCTCCGTCCTTTTGTTCGAATTCTCCTAATACAACCAGACATTGTTTAACTGAACTTATCCTTGTCTTTTCACTTCCTTGATACTTTTCTTTTAAAGTATTCCAAATTTCTTTTTCACTTTTACAACTACGCACGTAATTGTAAACAACATGAGGAAGAGCACCTCTAAGTTCTCTCATACACTTCTTTTCATTTTTCAGCAATATTTCAGTCTGATCATCGATATTTTGATTGTTTGAGGAAGTTCCAATACTCTGAACAACAACAGGAGGACGAACATCACCGAGAACACACTTCCACAATTCTTCATCAATTCTATTCAAGTAATCCTCCATACGATCAACTCACTGATCATAGTACTCAGGAAGTACCATCAGAATATTCGTTGATGAACAAAGGAGATGAGTGTAAGACGTCATCATGTTCATGTTGAAGTTCACCATTGTTGTATGGAAATATTTTGAGAAAAGGTCAAATCAGATTGAGATCAAACATTTAAAACACTCAGAATTCAACAATTGAACAATAGATTATACAACTAGAATGCAGAATCGACTCACAACAGAAGATCTGAAATGATTTTCTGAAGAAAAAGAGAGGAAAATTGAAATCTAGAACGAAACTCAAAACTTTTGCAAAAACTCAGAATGTCAGAACAATTATGTATGCATCCTGCTCTGATACCAAATGCAGTTGTGATGAAATCGAGAAAGAATGAAAATATCAGAGTAAACTGTGAATAAATACGAGATCTAAATAAACTCTACTTGGCTCAAATTATTCTTTCAAAGTACATAGAGAGTTTTTGAAAAAATCACAAAAGTTCTTATCTATCTCTAGTATGCCTCCCAATTTATAGAGGAACAGAAAGCACACAAAATATATAAGGTACTTTTACATAAAAGCTTCGAAACTAAAATGCTTTATAATAACATTACAAACTATCCAAACTATCTAACACATTCCACACCTCACAACACTATTTGACATCTACAAGGTCCCTCTCCCCATAGAACGTAGGAGCTCCGCACGTATGGAACCCAAGAAAAGAAAGAGTCTGAGCTCCCACCATAGCCATAATCTCAGCACAGAACGTGCCCAAGCGCTCATCTAAGGTCTCCAAAATCCCTTCCTTGACTGAACCAAATATCACAGCAGTCTGCTCCAAAATACCACGGGTAATCTCAGACGAGATGAACTCCCGCATCTGCTCGCTAATCGGCTCAGTACCTGCGCTTGAGCCAGAACCAAAACCAGAACCTCCGTCTGGAGTGCTCATCACTAATCTGAAATACAACATGCCAATGATCAGAACATACTCCTGAATCCTCCTCCCACAAGCTTCTTAAATACTACAAGACTCTCCCCGACTCAAGTATCGATCTTGTGCTTTTAGTAGTATGGGCCCAATACTACCTTCCACACATATCCATACTTTCCTCAAGGATCATCCTGAATACTCTAAGTCTCCTTCTTAAACCGATGCAGAAAAAAACTCGCTAAACAACGAAACATAACTTATTGAGCCACTTCCTAGGATCTCCTAGGTTTCCGACCTCACTTAGCCCTTAGTTTTAGAAAGACTCCCACTAATGTCAACTAGTTACCTCATGAATATAGTCACATGCAATAGAGATCAGATAATCCTTCGAGTGAAATACTCAACCCTAAAACGGTTGGAATCAAAAAAGACCTGCGTAATAGGGTCAGATCCATCACGCTGACATTATTTAACATGTGACATATGTGACTTAGCATATTCACTTAGCACCCAATTCATATCACTAAGAGTCCCACAAAGCACAAAGCAAACAACATTCAGACAACGGAAAATCTAACCAGCGTACACTAATCTAGTCACTCTATCCACTAATCTGGAAACCATACTAGCATGGAATTCTCAAAAGCTCATACAATCAGGTATGTAAAGCCATCTCTCCTATCATGAAATCCTAAGCAGATCCTTAGCCCAAATCTAGCATGCATATCACATAATCATATCATATATCATAATGAGCATGTATTGGTATTATGGGAACCATTTACTTGAGCTCGACCGTTTTCACGCATCACACCCCTTTATATGATTAGAAACCATTTTTAATAAAACATTCATTTTAAAAAAAATTCACGAAACCCTCAGTTTGAGTCCAGGCATACCCAAGAGTATGCTCGAATCCCTCAAACCAAGGCTCTGATACCAACTTGTAACATCCAAAAATACAAAGGAAAATTTTCATTTTTAAAGCATAATCAAAACATTCATTTATCCTTGATTCAAACATTTAGAGTATATCAAAATAAAAACAATTATCAGAGTTCATTCCTAAAATCATGAATTACGGAAAACATGGGTGTATACATTGCGATCAAGCCAGGCCTTTCCTTTTCGAACCGAAAGTACCTGAAACCATAAACCACAAATTGTTAGCACAAATCTTATTGAGATCCCCAAAATTCCACCTACCATACATAACATATGAGTTGTACATATTATGCATACAATAAGTGATGTTATGTGCCAACCGTTGTCTTGACATTATGCCACATGTTGTATCATGATCTTTCCTTGCTAGGTCGGGGTCTAAAACCCTGGGTCTTACAGACAAGCACTAGGATCAACCTCTGGTCTTCCACTCAAGCATCACAAAGACAACTAGCATACAATCTACAACTGCTTATCTAATTAACTGCCAGAGTCCAAAATATGGTCTTGCATTTAGATTGTCAGGAGCCACCTCCTGGTCTCTCATACAAATGCCAAGGGCCACCCCCCCCCCCCAGTCTTCCTGATATACATAAACTAAAAGGGTCAACCTTGGTGCCTTCGACCTATAATACAGTGAAGAGACTCACCTCGATAGCTGAACCCACAAGAAATCCCTGCCAGCTTATCTGCCAGAATCCCCATGCTATCAACCAAATAACACCCAATTAAAACTTGGGTTTCGGACCAGATCAAATAATCCATATAAAGGGGTAAAAAGACCATTTTAACCCTCACATATTTTGGTCCAATACTAAGGCCCAAGCTCCTAATCAAAAAGGGCCACAAACTAATAATCATCCAAAAGCCACTAATGGCCTAATTTTCCAAATTAGGCCCAAACCCTTACATCGGCCTTAACCTAAAGCCCATTAACTTTTACTTATCCAACACACATATTCTTAATTGGCCCAACAAAGGCCCAAGCAGCTAAACGCAAATCAAAGCCAAAATACTCAAAGCCCATTCAGACTAAGTACGTGGGGCGTACATGCACACATGTGCGACGTAGGGATGAGCAAAGGAACCGAACCGACAAGAACCAGCCCGAGAACCGAAGCCAGCGAAATTAAGAATCGAACCGGACCGCCGGTTCTATCTGTTCTTGCCATGTGTTCAATGTTGGAACTAGTCCTCAAGAAATAGCAAAATACGGTTTCGGTTTTTTCTGGTTCTACCAGTTTTTTTCAGTTCCACCGGTTCCGGGTTCCATCACGATCGGTTCTATCTGTTTCTAGTTCCAGTTCCGCACCTGGTTCCGGCCGGTTCCCTAGTCCAAATGCTCATCCCTAGTGCGGCGAACTCGTTTGAAGGCTTGTACGCTAAGGGTACCTGGTTGTATTTCCAACGTACTCATCCTCATTCAACCCAAGCTCGATTTTCACTAAATCCATTAAGATAATGCTTTCCAAACCATAGATCCGACCTCCTTTAGCTTAAATACCAAGTAAATTTGTCAACTTTATGTTCATACATAACTAAAAGAAGCTCTTAAGCATAAAAGGGACTTATTGGTTCACTTAATGCATGCATGACTCCATAAAACACATAAAGCTTGCACCTTTATGCTCAAGGACACCAAAACAAGCTCATATCTGAAAGGATAATCCCTTAAACAACCTAGCTTCACCATAACTCAAAAAGAAGACCAACATCACAATAAACTAGTCATGAATAGATCTAATCATACACAAGCCAAGATGCAAACTTGATACCTCAAAAAGTTTCCCCACAAGGTGATAATTCTCGATCCAACACTTTACCACCAAGCAAAACAACTTCAAGCTTCTCTTCTTTCCTTCCCAAGGGCAAAAATAAGCATCAAAGCCTCCCAATAGCTCAAGAACACCTCCAAGAGGCTACAAGGTCGATTTGGGGTATTTATGGTGTGGAAGCTAGCTTAGAAATGAACCAAATGGATTAACATTAATCTTATATAGGTTACATCCCTAAAATTAGAGTTTCATACTTACCCTCGTATGCCCAGTGTATGAGGTCTCGCACCCCGATCCCAGCTTGATATTATGCTACGCATACTCCTTACTACGAATCGTGTGCCCACCTTCGCATCATTACGCCCCATGCACTACCTTGGTTTGCCCCACATATTAGGGTTTTCCCTAAACCCTAATTCAATATGGTCGCCTTAACCTCTTTGATACAACTCCAATTTTGACCATACTTATTTCCATTAAAAGGTATAGAGAAGCTCTACACTATTATCAACTCACACTTGACTTAAGGTTTCCCGAACACATCTAATTTACAATAAAAGCATGCTGCCATATTACCAAAAAACCCCTTGGCTCTAAAACCAAATCAAAAACGCCCGAAATATCTACATTTCATTACCCACACCTAAAATGGGTATCGATTCGAAACAGGGCATTACATTGTTGAAGATCAAGACTTCTTGTTGTTCTTTTAGGTCATTTAGGGGACAATTCCTTATTAAACCCATGTATGGCTCCTATGCCTCATAAAAATACTCCCCCACTTTTTGCTCGAAATTGGACATGGCTTTCTTAAGTTTGGCAAACTTGGATGGTAGGAAATTTTGTTGCAGGAATTATTCAAGCATCTACGCCCAAGTGGTGTTTGTACCTAGTGTAAGTGCCTTCAACCAATATTTTGCTGCTCCTTTGAATTTAATTGGAAGCTTTCTCAACAACACCTTTGCTTGTGGTACATTCAAAATATTGAAGTAATCAGCGATGTCATTGACCTCATCGAGGTGTTTGTTGATTGAGGTCGTTGTCTCTGTCAAAAATAAACCAACTAACCTAAGTAGATAGGGTAAGTCGGGTCGAATCCACAAGGAGTTCGTGGTTAAACTTTGTGTCAAAGCAATCAATAAAAAGAAAATTATTACTAGCAATTGTCACGAAAAAGATTACAACAAAATTCAAACAAAAGCTTGGAAATTTATTAATTAAAAATAAAAATCTCAATGAGAAAACTAGAGTACTCCCGATTCAGTTATGGATAATTTGGATTCACACACTTTCTTCCCTAGAATCCTAATTCAATTACATAGATGCAATTGGGGTTTATTAACTTGTAACACATAGTTTTGGGTACACTAGATGTTCATTCAACTAGTTGTCTTACTCATTTATGTCTAAATGGATTACAATTAATGAACTAGCAATAAAATGTCTTACAACTACTTATTACCACATTAACATTCAATATCATAAGTTGGAATAATATATGTTGATTCAGTCACTTGTCTTTATTTCTAAACTAATTGAACTTGGAACAAATGATGAAATGACAATAAACTATCTTAATTATGACATCAAACAATTCATACAACCCAATTTCACTCATCATTACCAAAGATAATCATATGAAGCATAAAACAACAATTAAATCAACTAGAATCAAGTAATAATCAAGTGTGTTCATCAAAAAGTCCTAAACATCCCCGGAAGTAACCCTAACAGTTTAGCCTTCCATTGAGTTCACAAAACAAATAACTTTATTAAAATGAATAAAATGCATAATAGAATTCATAAACGAACGTAGAATCATCAACCAAATGTAGCCTAATTATCAAAATATGAAACAAATAAACCTTGGGAAGAAGTAATCGTTTCTGAAAGTTACTAGAATTGATGAGAATCACCGGTTGAATGATCTTAAAAGGTTGCTTGATGATGAATTGAATTGAATCTTACCTTGAATCCGGATTGAAATGGAATGGACTTGTGTTTCCAAATCTTTCCAAGGGTTTTAGAAGCCTCAAGAACAGAGGAAAAAATCTGAAAATCGCAGGTGGTAACCCTAAAAACGAATTCACAAGTCCCTATTTATAGTGTGAGACAAAAAATAATGAAATTGGGCAATGTGGGACGTTGGACGTCCTAGGAGACGTCTTAGACGCCGTGTATAACGCCCAAGCATTCTTTGTACGTCCTAACATGCCTTCTGCCGTCCTTGAAATACACTAAAAAAATGGCCAACAACATAGGAGACGTCTTAAACGCTTTCTAGGATGCCCTTACTTGATTTCCAAACTTTCCGAAACACACCGTTCCAACACGGGACGTCCCTAAAACGCCCAGACGTCCTAGGGGACGTCTTAGACACCATGTAAGACACCGACGGAGCTCTCCCTTCTTTTCTGCTCTGAAATAACGACAAAATGCTGACTGTTTGACCTAGACGTCCTAGGGGACGTCTTAGACGGCTGGAGGCGTCCTTCATCTTCCGTGCAAGTTATGGTGGTCAAAACGACATAACTAGCAGAAACACAAAACACGAAAGTTGTAGCAAATCATGTCTAGTTTCCTAAATATCTGTACTCATGTCAATCGGAGCTCCAGAACTTGATATATGACCAAAACATTCAAGCATGGTCAATTTTCCCAACAACGTTTCTACATTCCTTTAGCAATCCGTTTTACTTGCAAGTTCCGCCCACTTTTAGTACAATATATTGACCTGCATATGAAGTTCAACAACTCATCAAAGTAGTGCCATTCTTGGACAATTATACATCAATTCAATAGATTTATGACAATTTAGTACATTCATAAAATGGACTTATCAAACCTCCCCAACTTTATTCCAAACTTGTCCCGAGATTGGCCTGAAATAATCAGTGTAGTCTTACATTCTTATCCTAAGAAAAACTCAATGGAATCACGAATTCCGTACACTTTATTACAATATTTAATAAGCACAATATATTGATTTTGGGGATTATTAGTTTCACATGAGGACTTTTATACTCAAAACACATGTTATGCTTATTTTACTTTGTTGTTTGAAACCCTTCACTTTTTGAACCCTTTCCAATAGTCAACCTCATGAGTAATCAGTTGAACTCATTGCCAAAGTCCCCTTTTCAAGGTTCACTAACATAGTTAGCGCGGTCGGTAACACTTAATGGACCTACCCATACACTCCCACTATCGAGGGGTCACATATTGTTTCACACAATATCTTGAACTTGAACTTTTCTTCAAATTTGTCTTCATTGTGCATTCTTCAAGTTCTTTGACGCTTCATCGGATTTGATCATCTTTGTATTTGACTTTAGCTTGAATATATATACTTTGAAGTTCTTCAATGCTTTATGATGCTTTTTGGCTGTGTGAAAACAATAATAGACCCCTCCCAACCCCAAAGGTGCAGGAGTAAGTAAGACCAAGTACTCAGAGCGTGATGACACATATTGTTCGGTTGGGTCCTCAATTGAAAGATCGTAGGCTCAAGCCAAAAACCTTCATTTTTCAAACACTTGGGTATTTCACATAACAATTTTCTATATATATATATATATATATATATATATATATATATATATATATATATATATATATATATAAATTTTCCAAACCGGCTGAGCAACCCACAAGATCAATATTAAATAGATATTATGACTCGATATACGAAACTCCTATGATTTTCCATCTTGACGAGTTACATTCAAGATATAAAGATGCTACTAACTCATCACATATTTCATAGAACCAACTCAGGAGAGAATAATAATAATAATAATAATAAGCTTAATAGCAGTACATTCATCCCAAATAAAGACATGAAAATCAAAAGAAAAATAAAAAATAAAAAGAAAAAGAAAGCCTTCATCACACAACCATAAAAATAAAAATCAAAAGAGGATCTCACCAAAGTTCACTGCGGGGGCGGCTGTGGATGATAACGTGGGTATGGTGGAGGATACCCAAAGATTGATCCAACTAAATCCTCAAAGCGAGTAGAGTCCTCTGTAGCTGGTGGCGGCTGATAATGCTCATACTCGGATGGCAGTGGATAGTTGCTCGGATCCCCAGATCAGTAGAAGACCGGAGCTGGAGCTCGATATCGATATTGTGGCTAATCAATGTCCATCGGTTCATACTGGACACAACTCTATCTGTAGGCGACATCTACATAGTACTCCTGCTGGTACAGCTGACGAGTGGCAACACTATAAGTGTTGCTAGCTGTAATGCTAACCTGTCGCATCTGCTCAGTAAGGTCCGCTAGTGTTGTGTCGACACCCTCCATCCTTATATATGTTCTCCCCATCCAAGCCTGCACCTCCTGGTTATGTGTGTTTTGTCTCCCCACAAAGTCCTCCCAAGTTGCATGCATATTCCATCCCTGACCTGCTGCTTGTCCCTGTTGCTGCTGATGATCCTCCTAAAAATCGCCAACGAATGGCTCCTTATCCCCCACTCCGAGTGGTGTCATGTATGTCAGGTTTGTGGCAGTCTACCATTTTCAACATGAAATGAGATGTGTCTAAAAGAAGTGGGTGTAGGGTGAAGGATATGCAGGTATGATGTAACTTGTGGGACCCTGATTCTATTCCCCTGCTCTCTAGTCACAGATGTCGATATCAGGGCGACATGGGGAGTGGTGACTCTGTATTGGATATCAAAACACGACCATATATTGCACATATCATTATATGCATAAGAAATAAATATGGATCCTATCATCAATCCATATAATACATATAAATCCTGTGTCCTCACCGCCCTGGGATCACTATTCCTCGGGTTCACATTTCCCGTGATAATGTTATGCAATGCCTTCGCTAAGGGTACCAATTTGCGAAATATGTCGTATACCCTCGTCCCCTCACGGAATGTTGTACGGTATACTTCTGTCACGCTAAACCCTGGGTTACCCCTCCCCCCTTGTGTCAATACATCTATACTCAGTCAGCTGATTCTCAAGATCATGCAGATGATATCGAGTGTCTACATGAAACATGTCCCGAATACCCTGCATAGTCATCACTATATCGTGAGTACGAACCGTCCTAATCAGCTGCAACTCCTCCGGCCTACTAGGCACCTTGACACGTCGAAGTGTCCTCATCCATTCCCGCACTATGTCAACATAAATATGTGTGGAATTGAAGTCCAACGCTCCACCCCGTCCATAGCGATCAAACGCCTCCACAATATTGTACCCAGTGAAGCTCGGTCGCTCCACCATGTACTCTAAAATAAAACCCGTAATCGGATGAGTCGCCTCATAAATTGTTGGGCGAATGTCGTCCGGATGCTCATGCAATGTTTGGTACTGTGGGTCAAAAGCCACAGGTACATTCGGCTTCGGCTGTCTAGCTGGTTGTCTGGCTGCACTACTTGATGATGCTACCCTTGATCTCTTTGCTGGCATCTGCAAAATCAACCACACACAAAACCACAAAACAAAACTTGTCATCAAACATATCAAATGTCACAAAAATAAAACAATAATCCATTTGGCAAGTTGTTCCAAACAAAGTTAAAATAAATTCAGTCTAAATAAATAACTGTTTTAAGTCCTGTTATGTTTTCAATAACTAAATATTTTTCAAAAATTTATCCAATCAGTAAAACACAGATAAACCCAAGTTTAACTACAACTGACAAGTTCTAACTAAAACCAAAAGAGAACTGTAACAAATAACTATTCAAACTAATAATGCAGTGTCAAATTTTCCTAAAAACTTGAATTTTAATCTAAGCACAAATGTAAACATAACAATGATTTTCCAAAATTATATGTTTTTTTTACAATTAACAAAAAATTCAATTTCCAGAAAAATTCACACATGAGACATGCAACTTGTTTAGAACATACTTCTAATAACTACAAACACTAATTCACAGGAATTCATACCAATATATATGATATTCTTCATCTTTTTCAAAATTTCAAACATATATGAACATACATGAAAATTTTTCGAAATTCAACTAAAAGACAGAGTTTTGAAGCACATACCTTGTTGAAAATGTGTTTCTAGTGAAGATCAACCAACAACTTGAAGCAAAAACCCAAAATAAGTCAAAATTTCAAAACCTACTTTTTGTGGGTTTTGAAATTGGCCCCAAATAAGTGATTAGAGTGTGTAAATCTTGCAATGTGATGTTTCTTACTTGATTTCTTGAAGATTGCAACAAAAATCACAAATTTTCGTTGACTTTTGGTCAAGAAATCGAAGAAAATGGGCAAAAACAAGTGGGTTTCGGCTATGGCAATTTGGAGAAAGAAGTGGGGGAAGAAGATGCAGGAAACAGCTATAAAACGCATCTATAACGGCCAGAAACGCGTTGGCGTCTTAGACGCGTCCTAGGACGTCTCTCTCAAACAGGGGCATTTTCGTAATTTCGCAAAGGGTTTTCATCGGGGGAAAAAAGTGACTGCCCGACGGCGTCTAAGACGTCTCCTAGGATGCCTGAGTTATATATATATATATATATATATATATATATATATATATATATATATATATATATATATATATATATATATATATATATATATATATATATATATATATATATATATATATATATATATATATATTTAAAAAAAACAGTTAAATACCCACTTCCCAACTTTACACCTTGGATCATCCTCGATACAAAAAATAAAAACACACAAAATGAAAAATAAAAGTAAAAACACACCAAACCGCGGGTTGCCTCCCGAGAAGTGCTAATTTTTACGTCTTCAGCCGGATGGTTTACCTCGACTAAGTTGCATCTGAATATTGAGGTACCTCTAGCGTTGTTTTCTTAACAAGTGTCGTTTCACCATCTACCATTCGAATGTATGGTTTGAGTGTTTGTCTGTTTACCTTGAATGGTTCACCACCTTTCGTGTCCTTGATTTCAATGGCACTGTGATCTGCCATATTTGTCACCACAAATGGTCCACTCCATTTACTCCGAAGCTTTCCGTGGAAGAGTTTGAGATGAGAGTTAAATAGCCACACCAATTGTCCTTCAAAGAATTATTTCCAGACAATGTGTCGATCGTGAAATGCTTTCGTCTTTTCTTTATAGATTTTTGAGCTTTCGTAAGCTTCCTTTCGAATTTCTTCCAATTCAACAATTTGGAGTTTTCTTTCCGTACCTGCATCACTCAATTCAAAATTAGCATTTTTTATGGCCCACATGGCATGGTGTTCCAGCTCCACCAGGAGATGGCATGGTTTCCCATAAACAAGCCGATACGGGGACATTCCAATGGGCATCTTATAGGCTGTTCGATATGCCCATAATGCATCATCTAATCTTAGGGACCAATCTTTTCGGTCGGGACGAACAGTCTTTTCCAAGATGCGTTTTATTTCTCTATTTGACACCTCTACTTGTCCACTTGTTTGTGGGTGATATGGAGCAGCAATCCTATGAGTGACACCATAATGTTTTAACTTTGCAAAATGCCAATTTTTAAAATGGGAACCCCCGTCACTAATAATCATTTGAGGGATTCCATGCCTAGAAAAGATGTTCTTTTTGACAAATTTCCAAACAACACTATGGTCATTCGTACATGTAGCCTCGGCTTCGACCCATTTTGATACATAATCAATGGCTACAAGAATGTATAGATTGCTAAAAGAAGTGAGGAACGGGCCCATAAAGTCAATGCCCCATACATCAAAAATTTCAACTACTAAAATTGGGGTCATTGGCATCATGTCTCGTCATGAGATCCCCCCAACTTGTTGGCAACGAATACAGGCTTTAACGAATGTATGTGCATCTTTAAAAATAGAGGGCCAGAAAAAACGCTTTGTAGAACCTGGTGCCCTGTCTTTTTGGCACTAAAATGTCCTCAACATGCATATGAATGGTAGTGTCGAAGAATGTCTTCTTGCTCTGTATGTGGTACACATCTCCTAATGTCTAGATCCGCTCCGATTTTGAAAAGATCCGGGTCCTCCCATATGTAGTATTTTGTTAGAGAGTGGAACAACCTCCTTTGTTGAGCATTCCAATACAATGGAGTTTCCCCTGTCACAAAGTAATTCACTAAACTAGCAAACCATGGTATTGTTTTAACAGCAAGAATATGCTCATCCGGAAAGTTTTTTTTGAATAACTTCCGTTGAGTTATCATTATTAGTTATTCTAGATAAATGATCCGATACAAAATTTTTGGAACCCTTTTTGTCCCGAATTTCAAGTTCAAACTCTTGAAGAAGAAGGGTCCATCTTATGAGACGTGGTTTGGCATCCTTCTTTTCCAAGTGGTGGCGAATGACACTATGGTCGGTAAAAATTACAACTTTAGATCCCCATATGTAAGTTCTAAATTTGTCAAGTGCAAACACGACTGCAAGCAACTCTTTTTCGGTAGTAGTGTAATTCAATTGTGCATCCGAAAAAGTTTTACTCACATAACAAATTGCAACTGGTTTTTTATTCACCCGTTGTCCCAAAACTGCCCCTACCGCGTAATCACTCGCATCACACATAATTTCGAAAGGTAAAGTCCAATAGGGTGATTGCATGATTGGGGCATCAACAAGTTTGTTCTTTAATGTGGTAAAAGATTCAAGAAATGCTTTATCAAAGGAAAATGGTGCGTCTTTTAAAAGTAAATTACAAAGAGGTTTTGAGATTGCACTAAAATCCTTGATAAATCTTCAATAAAAGTCGGCATGTCCAAGAAAAGAACGAACGCCTTTTACCGAAGTTGGTGGGGGAAGAGTAGATGTAATTTGTACTTTGGCCCGGTCGACTTGAAAACCACACTCGGAGACAACATGGCCAAGTAATATTCCCTTTTTTACCATGAAATGACTCTTCTCCCAACTTAAAACCAAATTAGACTCCAAATAACGTTTCAAAACTTTTTCTAATTGGTCTAAACATGTCTCAAAAGATGATCCAAAAATAGAAAAATCATCCATGAAAATTTCTAATGCATCCCCCACCATGTCTGAAAAAATAGTCATCATACATCTTTGGAATGTGGCGGGGGCATTACACAAGCCGAATGGAATCCTTCGGAAAGCCAAGGTGCCATAGGGACACGTGAATGTGGTTTTGGATTGATCCTCGGGGTGGATGGCAATTTGATTATACCCCGAGTATCCATCCAAAAAACAATAAAACTTTTTATCAGAAAATTTCTCAATTATTGATCAATAAAAAGGAGAGGAAAATGGTCCTTTGATGTTGCAACATTGAGTTTGCGATAGTCGATGCAAACTCTCCATCCGGTGACCGGTCTTGTTTGTAACGACTGAAAAATACAACCAATTTTAAAGTTTTCAAAAACAGCTCGATTCCATTAAATCTTTACAAAAAGGTTTTCAATACAAAACATTTAACGTATTCCCAGAATCACATTACTACAAAATCATGAGGAGCGGTAAGATCATGGTCTCCTGAAGAACCTGAAAAACATAAAACCACAACTGTAAGCCCGAAAGCTTAGTGAGATATCCCCAAAATACCAACCACATACACCATACATGCATAACATGCCACAACATATCTGATCACAGAACAACCATGCACTTCGGGTCTACTGTGGGACTGGTCCGCCGTACCGGCCTACAGTCCACCTGGTCCACTCTTTGAGTCGAGCCATAAACCTCGAGTCTCCAGTGTGATTGGTCCGCCCGCACCGGGCCTTCAATCCACCTGGTCCACTCCCCGAATCTAACCACATACATCGAGTCTGCAGTGTGATTGGTTCGCTCGCACCGGGCCTTCAATCCACCTGGTCCACTCTCAGAGTCTACAGTATGACTGGTCCGCCCACATCGGGCCTTCAGTCTACCTGGTCCACTCTCCGAGCCTTGGCACGTCTGGTTCGCCCTCTTGGGGCCTACAGCCTATCCGGACCGCTCGATGGGCCTTCGGAAAAACCGGTCCTCCCTGGGTATCTTGGCCTACAACACAAAGTAGGACCCGCCTCAACCCAACTCCAGTCCAAACAACCATGTGCACATATACATACAATCATATAGCAATTCACAGTCAACAAGCAGATCAAACAGATCACATAACATATCATCATCCTAACCAGGATACCGACCTAACAGGTCTCTATCATAGCACCTCCCTATCTCTCAGGATAATGATCTCAATCAGGTCTCTAACATATACCATCCTAGCTCTCAAGATGCAAAGATATCAGAGCAACAACATAACAACAACTACTCGGATCTCAATCCGATAAGGGCCGGCCTTGGTGCCTTAGACCCTGTTGATAAAGTGAGGATAACTCACCTCAAAACTGCCGGCTGAAAGGATAAGATCCCGCTGCTCCAAGCTCCGACACGAACTCCTCCACTGAACACCAACACACTCAACTCAATAAATACCCTTAATTACCAAAATACCCCTGAAAGACAACTGGTCAACCTATGGACAAGGTCAAAGTCAACCCCTGACTGACTCTACTCGCCGAGTCAACCTGATGACTCGCCGAGTCCCCATACTCAGAACTTCCCTCAATCCGCGACCTAACTCGCCGAGTCACCCCGAGACTCGTGGAGTCCAACAACTCTGAGTCCACTCGCCCACAACTCACCGAGTCATCCTTTGACTCGCCGATTCTCGACTCACCAAGAAAATATTGGGACTCTTCGACAAGACTCGCCGAGTCCAAGAATAGTGTAACAGCCCGGATTCCCAGGTACCTTTATTGTTTTGATTTTTGGTGTTTTGAGAGGGGACTCGGCGAGTTGGAGCTTAGACTCGCCGAGTAGGGTCGCGATTCTGGACGCGGGATTCGTCTGGACTCGGCGAGTCCAGGATATGGACTCGGCGAGTCCTCGCTGTTTAATGAAACCCTAATTTCTCGGGTTGGGAACTTTTTAAAGGGCCTTATGGCCGTCATTTGTACCCAACAGTCCATAGAGAGAAACCCTAGAGTGCTTTAGCGATTTGAGAGAGAAAGGAAGCATTTCTTGACCTTTGTGTGTTGTTTAGCAAAGAAGAGGGAGGTTCTAGCCAAGAGGAGGCAAAGGAGGTTGCTATTCTGTGGATTTGAAGCTTAGATCTTCGATCTAAAGGTATGATTTCGGCTCATCTTCTGTTTTGTGAAGTATGTTGGGTTTTAGGGTTTCTTGTGACCTTTGTTGGGATGATTGGATGGACAAATAGTCCCTTGTTAGTGATGAGGCTTTGGATCTGGATCCATAGAGGTCCAGAGAGCCTCATTCATCAAGCTTTATGAAGAGCAATGGAGGTTATGACCTTGAGTAGTGATATTTGTTGATATTCCTTCATATATGGTCATATAGAGGTTGTATGTGCACCAAGTTTGGGGCTTTACGTGGTGAATCAGTCTAGAAAGGCCAGATCTATGAATTGTTGGAACAGATCTGACCTTAGAAGCGAGTTTGAGTGATTGCATGGCATGGACTCGCCGAGTCCGATGAGCAGACTCGGCGAGTAGCTTGAAGATTGCCTTGGACCGGCCAGTGAGTGGTCCAGTCGAGTCATGGTTTGACTCAGTGAGTCAGGGCGAGTTAGAGAGGGTTGACAGGTGGACTGAGTCGAGCTGGGACTCGCCGAGTCGTTCTTCGAACTCGACGAGTCGAGTCGGGGTGGCCCCACGATTCTGCCAGATGGAACTCATCGAGTCAGGGGGAGTACTCGACGTGTAAAAAGGAATCCTAGAGAGTTAGTGAAAACGTCTAGACTCACCGAGTTGCCCTTGTGCACTCGCCGAGTCCGGTCAAAGTTGACCGTTGACCGTTGACCAGAGTTGACCTGTGTTGACTTCTTAGGGATAGTCAACCTTAGAGATAAAAAGTGTTAATTACAGACATCTGATGTTATAGGAGGATTAGAGCTCAGAGGATCGAGCACGAGGGATTTCCAGGATTCGTGAGATACCGAGATACGCGAGGTGAGTCTTCTCACTATACTTTACCTTGAGTAGGTAACCAGAGTTATGTGACAGAGTATTTGTATGTTATGTATGCTATATGTTGTACTGCATTATTTCTATGTGATTTATGTTGTGCATGTTTACAGAGTTGGAACCGGAAGGTTCCTAGAGTTAGAAACTGAGGGTTCACATAGTCTGGGTGCACGGACCCATAGAGTTATAGCCTCGAGTGGCTAATATGTGTTTTATATGTGGTATTTTGGGGAACTCACTAAGCTTCGTGCTTACAGTGTTAGTGTTGTTTCAGGTACTAGCGATGACCGTGGGAAGGCGCCGGCTTGATCCGTACACAGGTGATTTTGCTATACTTGTGATCTTGGGATTTTGTATGATGTGAATTGAGATTTAAACTTGATGTTTTTATGAAAAGTTAATGGGAAATGTTTTTATAAATTGTGAAAAATTATATTGAAAATTTCAGTGTTACAAGTTGGTATCAGAGCCAGGTTTGAGGGATTCGAGTACACCTTAGGGCGTATTTGAACTCAAACTGAGGATTTGAGATGTATTTTCGAAAAGAGTAAAAGATTTTTGAAAAACGCAGAGCAAGAGATGTGTGTACGATCAGTCAGCGCCCGAACGGTGATTTCCCAAAATACCTTTATATTATGTGATATTGATATTGATACGACGTATCTGCATGCTAGAGTAGGCGAGGTATTACTATTAGGATTAGAGTGGCCTGATTTGTGATGCCTTAGCCTAGGGAGAGGTGAGCTGCTACGAGATGCTTGAGAGTGAGTAGGTAGCAGTGAGGGGCTTATGAGAGATCTATTAGAGAGTGGTTTACGCATGATAGAGTACTTGGGACTTGGGATCCGAAGAGGAGGACTTGGAGTGTATTCTGGTGCGGTGCGGACAGTAGTATTGGGCCCGTACTACTGGAAGCACCGGAGCGGTGTGCAGCCCAAGTAAGAATCTTTGGAATGCCAAGAATCAAGGAGGGAAGAGTTGACGAGTGTGAGTATGCTCGTGTGGATTATAATTTATCGTATGTTGTATTTCAGAGGTAGATCATGGTGAGGACATGTTTGATGCCCGAGAGCAGTGGTACCAGTGAGGAGGAGATCCGCCGGATCATTCAGGAGGAGGTGGCTGCGGCCATCAGGGCAGAGATATCGGAGATGTTTGGGTCTATAAGGACCACATTGATTGAGACGTTTGATGAGCGTTATGCCGCTCTTTCTGAGGCTGCTGCTGCAGCGGCTACCGCAGCGATTGCTGCTGCGAGGCCGCAGGGTGGTGATGCGTTGCTGTTCCGCGAGTTCAGCAACACAAAACCACCAGAGTTTGATGGGACTCAGGATCCGGTGGCAGCTATGAGGTGGATATCTGATATTGAGGGGTGTTTCTTCACTTGCTCGTCTCCTGAGCATTTGAAGGTTCGGTTCGCGCTGAACCAGCTTCGCTTGGGAGCGAAGGACTGGTGGAAGTTTGTGACGGCGCATTATACACCTGCTGAGCTTTCGGCGGTGACCTGGGAGAGGTTCACTACCATGTTCCGGGATGAGTACGTTCCCCAGGTGGAGAGGGAGCGTTTGGCACAGGAGTTTCTGACCCTCAAGCAGGGTAGTGAGTCAGTTACAGCGATCACGAGGATGTTCCATGAAAGGGCAATGTTCTGCCCTGAGCACGTGTCCACTGAGCAGGCACGTATGAGCCGCTACTTTAGCATTTTGAGGCGGGATATTCGGGAGTTCACTGCGAACTCCTCGTACCGGACATCTGCCGAGCTTCAGGCAAATGCCCGGAAGAGGGAGATTGAGCTTGAGACTCAGGCCAGGGAGGAGGCAGAGTCTCAGGGGAGGGATCGGCGAACGGCACAGTCGCAGCCGGCAGCCAGGCGGGCCAAGCCCACTGATCCCAGATCAGGGAGCCAGAAGGGCCGCACTTGCGGGAAGTGCGGCAAGGGTCATGACGGAGTTTGCCGAGCGGGGTCTTGCTACAAATGTGGCAAGGAGGGGCACATGGCCAAGGACTACCCCAAGGGGTTCGCAGTGTGTTTTCACTGCAACCAGACCGGACACCGGAAGGCCGAGTGTCCGTAGTTGCGCGGAGCATCTCAGGGATCTACTCCTGCCGCCATCAGAGCTACAGAGAGTCGACCTGTGAAGGCCGAGGCGCCGAGAGCTCGAGGGAGAGCCTTCCAGCTGACTGCGGAGGAGGTCCGCGCTGCGCCCGATGTTGTGGCTGGTATGTTTCCTTTCATGTATTTATTTTGATGTTGAGATTTTATGCTTATATTATGTTATGTGTACGTACTTTCCTTGTGAGCTCTATGCCTGCATTAATGTTATTTGACTCGGGTGCAAGTCGGTCTTTTGTATCTTTGGCCTTTAGTCAGCATATCAGTGTTAGTCGTGAGGCATTGAGTCGACCTCTGAGAGTTTCCATAGCTGACGATAGAGTGATTTGTGCCACGGAGGTTCTCCGAGGATGTGTGTTAGAGATTTTCGGGGTTGAGTTTCCGATTGATCTGATTCCTATTGCGATGGGTGATGTCTGTGTCATTGTGGGCATGGACTGGTTGAGCCGATTCGGCGCGGTTATCGACTGTGAGCGTCAGCTGGTGACCATACGAAACCCTAGTGGAGGAGTTCTTTCAGTGTACGGCGAGGGTACACGTTCAGGATCAGCTTTTTGTTCGGCTGCTAGGGCGAGGCAGTGTCTACAGCAGGGCTGTAAGGGTTTTGTGGCGTATGTGATGGATACGCGAGCGACTTCCGAGAGACCGAGTTCAGTTGAGGAGGTACTGGTGGTGCGTGAGTTTCCAGATGTTTTTCCCGAGGAGTTGCCGGGTGTGCCTCCTATGAGGCAAGTGGAGTTTGGTATTGATTTGGTTCTGGGGGCCGCACCTATCGCTAAGGTGCCTTATCTTCTTGCACCTCCAGAGATGCAGGAGTTATCCTCGCAGCTTCAGGAGTTGCTGGGGAAGGGATTTATTCGGCCGAGCAGCTCGCCGTGGGGAGCACCTATTCTGTTCGTCAAGAAGAAGGATGGTTCACACCGGATGTGCATTGACTACCGGGAGTTGAACAAGCTGACGGTCAAGAACCGTTACCCGTTACCGAGGATTGACGTTTTATTTGATCAGTTGCAGGGAGCATCTTGGTTCTCCAAGATCGATTTGAGGTCGGGATATCATCAAGTGAGAGTGCGGGATGAGAACGTCTAGAAGACAGCGTTCAGGACGCGATATGGGCATTATGAGTTTGTGGTGATGCCTTTTGGGCTCACCAATGGCCCGGCTGTGTTCATGGATCTCATGAAGAGGGTATGCAGGCCGATGTTGGATCGGTCGGTGATTGTATTTATCGATGATATTCTGGTATATTCGAGATCTAGAGAGCAGCATGAGGAGCATTTGAGGGAGGTCCTTGGGGTTTTGAGATCGGAGAAGCTTTATTCAAAGTTCTTCAAGTGTGATTTCTGGTTGCGGGAGGTCCAGTTCCTTGGACATCTCATTAATCAGGACGGGATATTGGTCGATCCGGCCAAGGTTGAGGCGGTGATGAGTTGGGAGGTGCCAAAGTCACCCTCTGAGATCAGGAGTTTCCTTGGATTGGCAGGGTATTATCGGAGATTTATCAAGGATTTCTCCAAGATCGCAGTGCCACTCACCAGATTGACCCGAAAGGGCGTTGCATTTTCATGGGGTCCCAAGCAGCAGACCTCCTTTGAGACACTTCGCCAAAAGTTGTGCGAAGCCCCGATATTAGCTCTCCCGGAAGGGATGGAGGATTTTGTAGTATATTGTGATGCATCGATTTTGGGGCTGGGTGCGGTGTTGATGCAGAGGGGACATGTGATAGCATATGCATCGAGGCAGTTGAAGCCTCATGAGACGAGATATCCCACGCATGATCTAGAGTTGGGGGCAGTAGTGTTCGCCCTCAAGATTTGGCGTCACTACTTATATGGGGTTCGGTGTACGATATACACGGACCATAAGAGTTTGAAGTACTTGAGGGATCAGTCCAACCTAAATATGCGGCAGAGGAGGTGGTTAGATGTGGTCAAGGATTATGATTGTGAGATCTTGTACCACCCGGGCAAGGCCAATGTGGTGGCCGACGCGTTGAGCCGCAGGGCGGAGAGCACTCCACTGAGAGATTTATGTTTGAGATTGACCGTGATAGCTCCAGTATTGGATGCCATTCGTGGGGCACAAGCCGAGGCTATGCAACCGGAGATGCAGAAGAGGGAACGGGTCGTTGGTTTGGTTTCAGAGTTCGTTACGGATGGTCGAGGGCTTATGACTTTTCAGGGTCGGATTTGGGTACCGTTTGTGGGCGGTACGCGTACTACTTTGATGGAAGAGGCTCATCGGTCGAAATTTTCGATCCATCCGGGGGCTACGAAGATGTATTTGGATTTAAGGAAAGAGTATTGGTGGCCCTGTATGAAGAGGGAGGTCGCCTGGTTTGTTGAGAGGTGCTTGACCTGCCGCAGGGTTAAGGCCGAGCACCAGAGACCGCATGGCAAGTTACAGCCATTGGAGGTTCCCGAGTGGAAGTGGGAACAGATCACTATGGATTTGATCACCAAATTGCCGAGAACTGCCAGAGGAGTTGATGCAATTTGGGTGATTGTGGATAGGTTGACGAAGAGCGCTCACTTCCTTGCCATCAGTGAGAGTTCTTCAGCGGAGAAGTTGGCGGAGATATATGTGAGAGAAGTGGTATCTCGGCATGGGGTGCCGATCTCGATCGTTTCGGACCGTGATGTGCATTTCACTTCCAAATTCTGGAAGAAATTTCATGAGGAGTTGGGTACTAGATTGCATTTTAGTACCGCATATCATCCCCAGACAGACGGTCAGAGTGAGCGGACGATCCAGACGCTTGAGGACATGCTTCGAGCATGTGTGTTGGATTTCGGGGGTAGCTGGGATGCGTATTTACCCTTGGTAGAGTTTTCCTACAACAACAGCCATCATTAGAGCATTGGTATGCCACCCTTTAAGCTGTTGTATGGTAGGAGGTGTCGGACCCCCATTTGCTGGGGGAGGTTGGGCAGAGAGTGATGGGCAGTACAGAGATCGTGCTTCAGACGACAGAGCAGATTCAGCAGGTCAGACAGAGGTTATTGACCGCCCAGAGCCGACAGATGAGTTATGCAGATAGACGTCGGTCCGAGCTTGAGTTTCAGGTCGGCGACTTCGTTCTCCTGAAGGTCTCTCCTTGGAAAGGAGTGATTCGATTCAGGAAGAGGGGCAAGTTGGGGCCCTGGTATATTGGGCCATTTCGTGTGATTGCGAGGGTAGGCCGGGTGGCCTATCGTTTGGAATTGCCAGCAGAGTTGGGGCAGATCCACGACACTTTTCATGTGTCGCAATTGAGGAAGTGTATAGCCGATGAGTCGGCAGTGGTTCCATTAGAGGATATTCAGGTGGATGCGAGCCTGAATTATGCCGAGAGGCCAGTGGCCATCAGGGATCGGAAGATCAAGGTTCTGAGGAACAAGGAGGTACCTCTGGTGTTGGTTTAGTGGCAACACCGGAAGGGATCGGAGATGACCTGGGAGCCCGAGCGCGAGATGCGGGAGCAGCATCCGGAGCTATTTTCAGAGCGAGACTTCGAGGGCGAAGTCTAGTTCTAGTGGGGGAGAATTGTAATAGCCCGGATTTCCAGGTACCTTTATTGTTTTGATTTTTGGTGTTTTGAGAGGGGACTCGGCGAGTTGGAGCTTAGACTCGCCGAGTAGGGTCGCGATTCTGGACGCGGGATTCGTCTGGACTCGGCGAGTCCAGGATATGGACTCGGCGAGTCCTCGCTGTTTAATGAAACCCTAATTTCTCGGGTTTGGGACCTATTTAAAGGGCCTTATGGCCGTCATTTGTACCCAACAGTCCATAGAGAGAAACCCTAGAGTGCTTTAGCGATTTGAGAGAGAAAGGAAGCATTTCTTGACCTTTGTGTGTTGTTTAGAAAAGAAGAGGGAGGTTCTAGCCAAGAGGAGGCAAAGGAGGTTGCTATTCTGTGGATTTGAAGCTTAGATCTTCGATCTAAAGGTATGATTTCGGCTCATCTTCTGTTTTGTGAAGTATGTTGGGTTTTAGGGTTTCTTGTGACCTTTGTTGGGATGATTGGATGGCCAAATAGTCCCTTGTTAGTGATGAGGCTTTGGATCTGGATCCATAGAGGTCCAGAGAGCCTCATTCATCAAGCTTTATGAAGAGCAATGGAGGTTATGACCTTGAGTAGTGATATTTGTTGATATTCCTTCATATATGGTCATATAGAGGTTGTATGTGCACCAAGTTTGGGGCTTTACGTGGTGAATCAGTCTAGAAAGGCCAGACCTATGAATTGTTGGAACAGATCTGACCTTAGAAGCGAGTTTGAGTGATTGCATGGCATGGACTTGCCGAGTCCGATGAGCAGACTCGGCGAGTAGCTTGAAGATTGCCTTGGACCGGCCAGTGAGTGGTCCAATCGAGTCATGGGTTGACTCAGTGAGTCAGGGCGAGTTAGAGAGGGTTGACAGGTGGACTGAGTCGAGTTGGGACTCGCCGAGTCGTTCTTGGAACTCGGCGAGTTGAGTCGGGGTGGCCCCGCGATTCTGCCAGATGGAACTCGTCGAGTCAGGGGGAGTACTCGACGTGTAAAAAGGAATCCTAGAGAGTTGGTGAAAACGTCTAGACTCGCCGAGTTGCCCTTGTGCACTCGCCGAGTCCGGTCAAAGTTGACCGTTGACCGTTGACCAGAGTTGACCTGTGTTGACTTCTTAGGGATAGTCAACCTTAGAGATAAAAAGTGTTAATTAGGGACATGTGATGCTATAGGAGGATTAGAGCTCAGAGGATCGAGCACAAGGGATTTCCAGGATTCGTGAGATACCGAGATACGTGAGGTGAGTCTTCTCACTATACTTTACCTTGAGTAGGTAACCAGAGTTATGTGACAGAGTATTTGTATGTTATGTATGCTATATGTTGTATTGCATTATTTCTATGTGATTTATGCTATGCATGTTTACAGAGTTGGAACCGGAAGGTTCCTAGAGTTAGAACCTGAGGGTTCACAGAGTCTGGGTGCACGGACCCATAGAGTTATAGCCTCGAGTGGCTAATATGTGTTTTATGTGTGGTATTTTGGGGAACTCACTAAGCTTCGTGCTTACAGTGTTAGTGTTGTTGTTTCAGGTACTAGCGATGACCGTGGGAAGGCGCCAGCTTGATCCGTACACACAGGGGATTTTGCTATACTTGTGATCTTGGGATTTTGTATGACGTGAATTGAGATTTAAACTTGATGTTTTTATGAAAAGTTAATGGGAAATGTTTTTATAAATTGTGAAAAATTATATTGAAAATTTCGGTGTTACAAACAGACTCGCCGAGTCTAAGGCTATCTTCAACCTACTCGCCGAGTTGTTCTTCCAACTCGTCGAGTTCCAGCTCATCTTCAAGAAACTCGTCGAGTCCACCCATATGACTCGCCGAGTACCACCGGTCTGAATCCATACAGAAGCATTCCAGGCCATGCAATTGATCCATAACATAGATCTAGCCTCCTACAACCCATCCATCACGTAAAGTGGCAAACTTTACGTGAATCCAAAGAGATCTATGCACTTTGCACATTAGGGTTAAGGTTTGGGACATGATACCTTCACCCAACACTCAACACAGGGACTTTATGCACATTAGGACCATCACCACTCCAGATCTGAGGTAGCAACCTCAGATCTAACTTCCAAACTCCAAAACATACCAAGATAAGCTCCCCACAAACCCCAAAATAATGAATCCATAAGAGTAATAGCCCAAGGACCATATATTACCTCAAAAGAACGCCCCAACTGCAATGGAACTCGAATCCAAGCAAAGCCCCTTGCTCCAAGCCTCTTCTTCTTCAAGATTTCCTCAACAATTGCTTCTCCAAGCTCTTAATTGCAACTTGATCCACTCACATACGAAGGTTAGGGTTTATGGACTTGAGGATGAGTAAAAAGGCTGGGGGAATGGATGTTATGTTCTTTATATAGGGCTCAACCCCGAGAATTAGGGTTTTCTCCACTCAGCACCTACTCGTTGAGTCCATCTTACTGACTCGCCGAGTCGGCTACTTAACACGCGACCAAGTCACGACTCTACTCGCCGAGTCACTCTTTCCCAATTTACTCTTTTAGCCCTTCAACTCTACTCTTGATATTTCGGGATGTTACAATTATCCCCCGCTTAAATTAGGCTTCGTCCTCGAAGCCTATGGCAACACAACTCTTAGAAATACTCTTGTCATGCACCACCTGGCATTAATCCAACCAGGTTTCTCAAAACACAACCATAGAACCAGAAACTCGCTTTCTCCTTCCTTACGGTGTCCTGACCACCGTCTCGAGCCGGGCACCGGCTGTACCCTCTGATAATCACACTCAACAACCGAGAATTACCCATGATGCATCACTGCTCCAAATCTCAACAACCACTCGACCAATATGCGCTAGAAAACCATGAACCATTGGATCCCCGATCCGAATCCCACTCTATCCATTCCATGCTGACGGAAAGACCCATTCTTCAATCTCAAAGCAACTTCCACGGGTTCTCCTCTTGCAATCACATACATATGCTAAACTAGCTCTAGCACCCTCAGGTTGGGAAAACCCGATACACTGATGATATCCTCAAACATCCCCCAGGATGAACCACTGATACATACCCAATACCCTGATCAGAATCACACTGAGAGCCCAAACCGGATGAGCTTCGATTCCACTGCCGCAAACACGCTGCTCAATAACCATACTCGAAATACTCCGATCATGACTCTGCTCTGCCGCTTTCACTTCCGTGAACTTGCACTCCCTCTCGGAGTTACACACCTTTATCTTTTCCTTTACCAAGGAATCCATTTGGCCACATTGTCACTCCGACAAGTGTCACGGTGCTCGCCCAACGCTACACCACCCTTTTATAGCGTATCTGCTATCCATCCAACACACATACTTTGACTCTCATCGCAGGGACTCTCAAGCCCATGCACTATCTCAACTAATCAAGGTCACTACCCGGGGCCAGACCTTCTAATGCAATCACACTGCAACATACACAATCCATATCCTCGAACCGATCCAACAATACCTGCAGAGTCTTCAGCATGACTGGACCACCACACCAGGCCTTCAGCCAATTTGGACCACTCTCAGAACCTTCAGCCAATCTGGACCGCTCTCAGTGCCTTCAGTTTGGCTGGACCGTTCTCTAAGCCTTCAGCCTGACTGGTACGCCTACCGGCCTTCAGTCTATCCGGACTGCTCAACTAGCATTCGTCATTCCAAGCTATCACTCCCGGAAATCCTCCTATGTGTACTGTTCTAGCCCTTTAAGGGTTCCGAACTCTGTCTCAATCGCACATGCTCGATCCCGGCCTGCTCACAGGCCCTCCACAATCAAATGCCCTAGGTCTGTATTCCGCCCCGCATGCCCGACACTTGCTCCTATTAGCCTATACTCTGGGCTGACAGAATACTGCTGAATCCCAACAGCTAAGCACCCTCAAATACTCATCGATCTCCCGGAGAATTCTCCAATTCTTCCCCACTTGTAGCATTGATTAACAACCACCAGTCGCCATCACCGACCTCCCAGAACAACTCTGCACAAAGAAAACACTTACACGTGGACTGCTTCCCACAAGCATAAACAACCTTAACCAGATCTCACATCACACCGATTAACCCGCTCGAAAGAAACTCAATCTGCATCTAACCACTCCTCAGAAAGCAAATGCTACCCGACCTTCAAACCAATGCCAGGTTCCCACTAATAACTCTTAGGGATGATAACCAACGAAATTCCCAAAACAATAACCCATAACCAAACCACAACCCTCAAAACGACGAATACCGCATTGAAAACCACACAAAGATACCAGCACATAAACAATACACCACAATAATCACAAGATAACAAGATATCAAGAAAGACACGTACCCGCAGCTGCATCCGGTACTGCTCTGACCTCCTCTGTCGCAAGCTGATAAGCACGACCTTGAGCCCTTAGGGCTCCGCTCCATCCTGACCCCCATCTGTGATCCTCAAAGTGGTCGGTGCTGGAGCCTACACCGGTCCTGCAGCAAGTTGTGGACAGTTGACCCTCAAATGTCCAATCTGATGACAATGATAACAAATCCTCAAATCCCAAACTGGCGCTGACTGCCGACAATCCCTTGCATAGCGCCCCTCCTTTCCGCACTTGCGGCATGCACCACCGGACCTACAAACTCCGGTGTGACCCCTCCCACACTTCCCACAAGTGTGGCTGCTCAGATCCCCCACTCTAAGATCAACGGTCTTGGACCGTTTCGGCGCCGGTTGCGACTGCACCGGAGCCTGTCTCAGCTCACGCAACTGCAACTGAATCTTTAACTCACGCCGCCTAGCGGCCTCCTACAACTCCAACAAGGTCTCGCACCTCTGCGCAGACACAAACTGTCTGATGTCCCTCTTGAGCATGCTCAGATATCGAGACATGTGAGCCTGCTCCGAAGCAAACTCTGGGCAAAACATCGCCCTCTCAGTGAACATCCTGGTGATCTCATTCACCGACTCCGAACCCTGCTTCAACTCAAGGAACTCCTGAGCCAATCTCTCCCTCTCAACTTGCAGAACATAACGAGTGCTGAACATTTCTCTAAATTGATCCCATGAAACCGCAACCCTCTGCGCAACCGAATATGACCCCGTGGTCAATCTCCACCAATCCTTCGCCCCGAGCCTCAACAGGTTCAGAGCACACCTCACCCTCTGATCAGCAGGGCATGAACACGTGAAGAAACACCCCTCAACGTCTGATAACCATCTCATAGCAACGATCGGGTCCTGAACTCCATCGAAGGTGGGAGGCTTCGTATTATCGAAGTTCCGATACTGAAAGCCCCGACCAGCTCCTCCCCCTGCCGACGCTACAGCCGCTGTAGCCGCCGCGGCAGCCGTCTCTGCAAGAGCCGCATAGTGCTCATCAAAATACTCAACCATGGTGGTCTTGATCGACCCAAACAGCTCCGGCAACTCAGCCCGGAACAACTCAACAATCTCATCACGCAGGATCTCACGAATCCTCGCATCCAACTCGCACGTGCTCATCTGACCGATAACCTCGGGTGGTACCGATCTGCGCGGAACTCTCTCTCCTGCTCCCGATCCTGATCCGGATCCACTCTCATCATGCCTCGGAATCTCCATACTGAAAAACACCACACAAAATCTCAGACTCTTCCCACTATCCTGGGATCCAACTCTCTCAACCCAATCCTAGAGATCATGGTTTCCCTGATACGCGTATGGGTCCTGTGCTTTCAGTAGTACAGGCCCATACTACCTTCCACACCTACCCATATTTGTATGAAGTACTACCACAACACCCTAGAGAAACATGCATCACAACGCTCAACCCTCACCACTAGAGGAACACTAAAAATCTCCCATAAGGAACCCTAGGCTACAGGCATGACAAATCAGGCAACATTATCATGAAATCCTGAAGATCCCTAGCCTATCACTAGCATGCTGTTCTATTAAAGCTCAAAAACAAATAACATGCATGGTATTTTGGGGTTACTTACGGGCTCCGGCAGATCGTACCTCCGCGTCCTCCCTTACTTATTTTGAAAACCATTTTAAATACTCTTTTGAAAACTCTCCTTGATTTGTGACTGGAGTCACACGAATGTTCCTCTAATTCACTCAAACTAAGGCTCTGATACCAACTTGTAACGACCGAAAAATACAACCAATTTTAAATTTTTCAAAAACATCTCGATTCCATTAAATCTTTACAAAAAGGTTTTCAATACAAAACATTTAACATATTCCCAGAATCACATTACTACAAAATCATGAGGAGCGGTACGATCACGCCTTCGCCTTGCCACGGTCTCCTGAAGAACCTGAAAAACATAAAACCACAACTGTAAGCCCGAAAGCTTAGTGAAATATCCCCAAAATACCAACCACATACACCATACACACATAACATGCCACAACATATCTGATCACAGAACAACAATGCACTTCGGGTCTACTGTGTGACTGGTCCGCCGTACCGGCCTACAGTCCACCTGGTCCACCCTCTGAGTCTAGCCATAAACCTCGAGTCTACAGTGTGATTGGTCCGCCCGCACCGGGCCTTCAATCCACCTGGTCCACTCTCCGAATCTAACCACATACATTGAGTCTGCAGTGTGATTGGTCCGCGCGCATCGGGCCTTCAATCCACCTGGTCCACTCTCTGAGTCTACAGTATGACTGGTCCACCCACACCGAGCCTTCAGTCTGCCTGGTCCACTCTCTGAGCCTCGGCACATCTGGTCCGCCCTCTTGGGGCCTATAGTCTATCCGGACCGCTCGCTGGGCCTTCGGAACAACCGGTCCGCCCTGGGTATCTTGGCCTACAGCACAAAGCAGGACCCGCCTCAACCCAACTCCAGTCCAAACAACCATGTGCACATATACATACAATCATATAGCAATTCACAGTCAACAAGCAGATCAAACAGATCACATAACATATCATCATCCTAAGCAGGATACCGAC
The DNA here is from genome assembly GCF_002870075.4 of Lactuca sativa. NCBI lineage: Eukaryota > Viridiplantae > Streptophyta > Magnoliopsida > Asterales > Asteraceae > Lactuca > Lactuca sativa. The sequence goes on along the minus strand of NC_056627.2, from coordinate 67,151,122 downwards.
CTAACAGGTCACTAGCATAGCATCTCCCTATCTCTCAGGATACTGATCTCAATCAGGTCTCTAACATATACCATCCTAGCTCTCAAGATGCAAACCTATCACAGCAACAACATAACAACAACTACCCGGATCTCAATCCGATAAGGGCCGGCCTTGGTGCCTTAGACCCTGTTGATATAGTGAGGATAACTCACCTCAAAACTGTCAGCTGAAAGGATAAGATCCCGCTGCTCCAAGCTCCGACACGAACTCCTCCACTGAACACCAACACACTCAACTCAATAAATACCCTTAATTACCAAAATACCCCTGAAAGACAACTGGGCAACCTATGGACAAGGTTAAAGTCAACCCCTGACTGACTCTACTCGCCGAGTCAACCCGATGACTCGCCGAGTCCCCATACTCAGAACTTCCCTCAATCCGCGACCTAACTCGCTGAGTCACCCCGAAACTCGTGGAGTCCAACAACTCTGAGTCCACTCGCCCACAACTCACCGAGTCATCCCTTGACTCGCCAATTCTCGACTCAAGAAGAAAATATTGGGACTCTTCGACAAGACTCGCCGAGTCCAAGAACAGACTCGCCGAGTCTAAGGCTATCTTCAACCTACTCGCCGAGTTGTTCTTCCAACTCGTCTAGTTCTAGCTCATCTTCAAGCAACTCGTCGAGTCCACCCATGTGACTCGCCGAGTACCACCGGTCTAAATCAATACAGAAGCATTCCAGGACATGCAATTGATCCAAAACATAGATCTAGCCTCCTACAACCCATCCATCACGTAAGGTGGCAAACTTTACGTGAATCCAAAGAGATCTATGCATTTTGCACATTAGGGCTAAGGTTTGGGACATGATAACTTCACCCAACACTCAACATAGGGACTTTATGCACATTAGGACCATCACCACTCTAGATCTGAGGTAGCAACCTCAGATCTAACTTCCAAACTCCAAAACATACCAAGATAAGCTCCCCGCAAACCCCAAAATGATGAATCCATAAGAGTAACAGCCCAAGGACGAGATATTACCTCAAAAGAATGCCCCAACTGCAATGGAACTCGAATCCAAGTAAAGCCCCTTGCTCCAAGCTTCTTCTTCTTCAATATTTCCTCAACAATTGCTTCTCCAAGCTCCTAAATGCAAGTTGATCCACTCACATACAAAGGTTAGGGTTTCTGGACTTGAGGATGAGTAAAGAGGCTGGGGGAATGGATGTTATGTTCTTTATATAGGGCTCAACCCCGAGAATTAGGGTTTTCTCCACTCAGCACCTACTCGCCGAGTCCATCTTACTGACTCGCCGAGTCGGCTACCTAACACGCGACCAAGTCGCGACTCTACTCGCCGAGTCCACCCATAGACTCGCCGAGTCGCTCTTTCCCAATTTACTCATTTATCCCTTCAACTCTACTCTTGATATTTCGGGATGTTACATTGTTGAGATCTTCTCTCCGTCTTCTGTATCTACCAGTGTAATGCCCGACTTCTTTGGCACTATCTGTGTCGGGCTCACCCAATCACTATCAGATATTGGGTAGATAATACCTGCATCAAGCCATTTCAGCACCTCCTTTTTAACAACTTCTCGCAGATTTGGGTTGAGCCTTCGTTGTGCATCTCGGGATGGCTTTGCTCCAGCTTCAGTGATGATTCAATGCATACATGTGGCTGCACTAATTCCCTTCAAGTCTGCTATGGTCCATCCAATTGCACCCTTGTACTTGGAAAGCACCTTCAGTAATGCTTCCTCCTGTGGACCTGTCAAATCAGAAGATATGATAATTGGCAAGTTCTCATTAGATTCTAAAAAAGAGTATTTATGATGTGAAGGAAGAGTTTTAAGTTCAAGAGTGGGTGGCTCCTCCAAAGATGGCTTAAGTGGGTCCGAAAAACTTGTTGGTAATTTTTCAACTTGATAACTCCATGGTGGCCTCTCTTGCTCAATAGCATTTTCAACTGCCTCCTCAACCATCTTGATGTCATCTTATTCTAAAACTTCGTCCCTGTCATTAGAAAGAAAAAACTTCAATGGATCGGGGTGTAAGATTTTAGGAGTGAATTGATGCACTAAGTCATCAACCACATCCACATGATAACATTCATAATCTGATGGTGAGTTAGGAAACGTATTAAAAATATTAATTCTAAGTTTCCTATTTCCAAAAGAGATATCCATGACACCCGTTCTACAATTAATTTTTGCATTTATTGTAGCCAAAAACGGGCGACCCAAAATAATAGAAGGTTGACTTTCTTTATAGGTGCTTTCAGTGTCAAGAACAAGAAAATCAACTGGGTAATAAAAATCTTCCACCTTAATGATGACATCTGATAATATACCCCGGGGAATTTTTGGTGATTTATCGGCCAATAATAAAATAATATCAGTTTGTTCCAAAGTACGTAAGTCATGTTGATCAAAAAGATTTCCTGGGATTATGTTAACACTTGCTCCAAGACCAAGGAGCGCCTTTTTGATATTAATATTACCTAAGGTAATAGAAATTAAAGGTGCTCCGGGATCCTTAAGCTTGGGTGGAAGTTTATTTGATATTATGGAACTTGCATGCTCGGTTAAGTCAATATTTTTAGGGAGGTGTGCTTGGAGTTTGCGTTTTTGAACACACAAATCCTTCAAAAATTTAGCATAAGAAGGTACCTCCTTAATAAGTTTGACTAATGGGATATTTATTTTAACTTGACTAAATAGATCCCACATGTCTTCCATTTTCGGCCCTCGCTTCCCAAAAGGGAAGGATGTCGGTTTCTCTAAAGTCAAAGGGTATGGTGCGGCATTAACTTCCACACCATGCTCCCCAACTTTAGAGCCATTTTTACCCTTAGCTTCTTTTTCTTTTTTCAGATTTAAAATCTTTCTCAAACTCTTCTTTTTCGTCAAAGATGACTTCAGTGTCACAGTCATTATCTAAGGTAGGAGCACTTACATTGCTGTCAACCTCGTTCACTTGATGCTCTTTTCTGGGTCTTTGGGTGTGAGACAGGTTGAATGTTGTGGTGCTTGGAAATTTTCCATCTTCTCTTTTCCCGATTTGCTCCGCTAGTTGAGCAATTTGCTTCTCATTAGCAGCTATGGACTTGGAGTTAGTGTCAGTTTTCTGATATGTTTGGGTTATGAACTCCATGATTTTGTCCAACTTGATACCATCGGTTTCCTCCTTCTTTGATGTTCCACCTTGGTTAAAGTTGGACTGCTGGAACTGTTTTGGTAGATTTTGGTTTTGGTAATTCCCTTGACGGTTGTTGTGGTTGAAATTCCCATTGTTGTTGTACTTCCCGCCTTGGTTGTAGTTTCGATTGAATGATCTTGGATTATTTTGGAATTAACCATAGTCGTGCACTTAATTAATTTCCTCTTGACTTCTCATGCACTCATCTGCAATGTGTCATGAATCTCCACAGCTTACACATATCTTCCATCCTTGCGAAAAAAGCACACCTTTCTCTTTGTGTAGACTAGAGAGTAGTAAGTCAAATTTTTTATTTAAAGAATTAATATCAGATTTGACTTCATTTTTCCATTTTTTGTCTAGTCCAACTAAAGCAGCAGATGAAACTGGGTTGTCCCGTTTCTTAGCTGAGTAATTGGTTTTTGAACCATGACTCAACTGCTCCAAGAATCGCCAAACGTCTTCACTATCTTGCATCATAATAGTGCCACCTGACGAGGCATTAATCATGGTTTGATTGGCAGTGTCGACTCCATCATAAAAGAAACATACAAGTTGCCAACAGGGAAATTCATGATGGGGACATAAACGCAACAATTCTTTGAGGCGTTCAAATGCATCATGAAATTCTTCATTGGGTTTTGTGCAAAATCTTGTATAGCTTTTCTTATTTCCGTTGTTTTACTAGTAGGGTAAAACTCATGCAAAAATTTAGTTTTTAATTGCTCCCAAGCAGTAATACTATGAGGGGCAAGAGAAGTGAACCAATACTTAGCTTTTTTCTTTTAAAGTGAACGGAAATAAGTGAAGTCTAAATGAATCTCTATTAGTTTCTTTTAAAACATTATATTATGCATGAACATAAAGAGTGTACGACCGTACACCCTTCATATGGTCGTACACCCCTTTTTAGTGCATATTTGGCCTAAAACTCATGTTATATTCTAACACAAGATCAAGAACACTTAGAGGATGCTAGATATAGCCTTAGACCACCCTTTTTGTCATTTTCTTCAAGGAGTGTACGATCGTACACTCCATGGCCGCACACCACATGGCCGTACACATACTAGTGTGGCCAAAAACTCATTTTATGCAATCCTTGGTACTCCTAACACTTCAATATAAGTGTTTCCTAGTACCTAGGGTGGTTTTCTTGCATGATTAGTTGTATAAACACTAATTATATGCATATATGTATTAATACATGCTTAATAGGATCTGTATGTGCTCAAGTGTTCACTTGACACTTAGCATCCTATACCAACTTTAAATTCACATCACTCACTACAGCTGAGTTCATACCCCTTAACTTATCTTTTAAATGATTTTAAAATCCTTTTATAGGGGGGGGGGAATACAAGTAGAACTATTATAGTTATTATATCAATCACATGTGATTAATAAGTATCAAACAAGTGGATTTTCTTATACTTCAACTGTTTTATCAAGTGGATTATTTCAAAAACACTTTATAGACTGACATCAAGTCATCTATTACCATTCAAATGGTTAAAACTCTTTCATATGTTAAACTCTTTATTAAAATCGTTTGAACTTATATTTACATTATCAAATTCATGTCTATAAAGATATGGTTATATAAGTAAGGAGGAAAGGACTTAAGACTGATAACTCACTTTATTTCATGTTCCTTGTTTGATTGTGGACTTAGGGTATCAGGTTATTTGTCCGAGTGTCGTTTGAATCTCAGTTATATATTATGTATATATGTATAGATGTAAAAGTTCTTACATCAGTTCAACATCTTTGGGTAGCAAAGGTGTACAAACATATACAGTCATTCAAACAACATTACTACTAAGCTATAATGGGTATAGTTTAGAGGTTTACTATTCACTACTTCTAGACTTCTATTAAGCTATAACTGGTGTGTGTGTGTGTGTATATATATATATATATATATATATATATATATATATATATATATATATATATATATATATATATATATATATATATATAGACACACACCAGTTAATTATGGCATTAATTACATTACTAAGTAAACACAAAACTTCAATTACATTAAATTCATTTTGGCAAACTATTATTTTCCGATATCTTATATAATATGGTTCTATATCCGAAAATTTGGATATCCAAAATTTCGGATACGAATTTTGATACCAAAAATCGGATATCCAAATTTTTTGATATTCAATTTTGAACGCCTCTATATACGGTATGTGTTGGATATTTGATTATTTTTTTCCACTTTAACCAAAAAAATCCCAAGTCCATTGCGATATGATATACAACCTACAATGCTTTGTTATATTATTAAACTAGGCGAATGTCCGCGCGTTGCGCATTGGGATAATTATGTAGTTTAATATGGTTATATATGATTTAATGTATTGTGAATAAGTCATACATAAAACTTGTATGCGATTAAATAGCATGTATATTTTTTGATTTACAGATTTTTTATCATAATAAATAATGAAATTTTTTTACTAATAGTTTAAAATTTTAAATGTAATTTTTATGTCCACATTAGTATCTAATGTAATTAGTTGATGATTGATTAGATATGGATTCTCATTTGTGGTCGTCTATTTATGTTGAACCTCATAAAAATACATATTTAACGACTTTTGTTAGTTTTACTATTGAATAGAAAATGGTGCCGTATTTTAAGTAAATATAAAAAATCTCATTCTTAATCTATTTTATGATAGTGACATATTTTAAGTTAAAATAAAAAATCATATTCTAGAACTAATGAAAAGAAAAAACGGAGCCAAAATTTTTAACTATAATAAAGTTGATTCCAATTAAAAAGTGTTCAATCGAAGATAATATCATTCAATAAACATCATAAGATATTACGTTATATTCAAATTATAGACGTCATTTTTGTAAGAGTCATTCAAAATATATGAGACTATAGTGCCTAATACAACAATGTAATAAAAAATCATATTCTAGAACTAATGAAAAGAAAAAACGAAGCCAAAATTTTTAACTATAATAAAGTTGATTCCAATTAAAAAGTGTTCAATCGAAGATAATATCATTCAATAAATATCATAAGATATTACGTTATATTCAAATTATAGACATCATTTTTGTAAGAGTCATTCAAAATATATGAGACTATAGTGCCTAATACAACAATGTAATAACCAAATGACCCTAACATATTTTAAATGAAATATAATTACAATATATTATCTATGCAACTAAATTTCTGCATAACATGTGGGATTCGTCTACTATATGATATTCTTCTAATATATTATATTATAGTATAAACATTATATTTGGAAAACAACTTTGAGTTATATTGTAGTTTATAACATTAAATTTGTGATGGGCTGTATTTGACACACATTTGTGTATTTATATCTATATTATATATTTAAAACAAATCTCGTATCAACATCCGACCTAAATATTCGTCTTCAAGTTTTTTTTCTTCGTCACACGTAAACAAACTTTTGTTATAAAGCTAAAAATGGAATAAAAGACACTTAATTGTATGATCATGATATATTGTATTTTGATTGGGGCTTGTAGAAAACATGCATGAACATATATTATTAATTTATCTCTTCTTTGGGGTAATTCGAATAAGATAGCTTCAAATCCAACGTATCAAACCTAGCTCTATAATCCACCCTACCCAGTCCCTGAAAGCCCTCCCGGGGGCTTGGTTCAGATTGGACACGTCCTCACTCGTTCTTTTTTTTTCAAGATCCGGATTACCCATTTACTAAAGTCTAAAACCCAAAAACTCAAAGATGTTCTAATACCATACAAAAGAATGAGGTTTTCGCAAATTATTATCTCATATGAATTACCATTGATTATGTGTCATTAATTATTAAGAATGTGAAAAGATTTGGTGGTTTCAAATGCATGAGATTTTAGCAAATTATTGTGGGGGGTTTCAAATGCATGACAATCAAGGGAAAATGCAAGTTTTATAAGTATGTAAGATATATATGTTGCCACCGACTGTGGTACAATAGGTTTTCAGTTTTATTTTTTTAATTTTTTAACTTTTCTTACGTTGATAATTGTTAAATAACATAATGTATTAAATGTATAATTTTTGGAAGAATTGACAATGTGCGGTGGCATTTTGATGTTGTTGGGATGAAGAATCGATGGAGGGGTATACTAAGGGATATAATAAATAGAAAACCATCAGTGAACCACCTATTATTAATCTATAAATTTAATTGTTAGTAATGAAGTTTAATCTGTAAATTAATGTGTTATTGATTTTGTATGTTCATTTATATTTCATTAAAAATTTTGTACAATAAACTATAAAAGAATTAAAAAGCATAAAGAAAATGACTTAGTTTTTAAACAAATACATGCATTTCAAAATAATATCAGGTGTTTCACTAGTTGATAGGAATGACTATATTGGTTAGGTTGGTGGATATTAGTAACTACTTTCGTGTCATTTTTGGTCACATCACCTGACATGTTATTCTCAACATCTGTCCTTTGTTTCAAGAAAATGGTCACTATATGATCATACCATTTTAATTTCCATTTCAAACTTTTTTATTCGAGTCTTAATTTTCAATTTTGTTATAATAATTATAAAAATAAATTATATAATATTACAAAATAGAGTAAATTAAACGAATAGTCATTTAGTTTTATAGGTTTTCCTTTAGATGGTTTTTACGGAGTTGCTTTCCCTGAGATGGTCTTTAAATAGTCTTTACTGTGAATGTCTGATAGACTAATCCGTTAAGTTGAAAGAATTTTAGATAATGACTATTTCTACCATTTTATAAAACTTGCTTAAGGACCATTTGTGAAATTTTACACCTTGACCATTTGAAATATTACAATTATAGTCTCTTGCATTTTTCTTACATTTTCTACTCTTTTCTTTTCACAACTTTGTTATTATATATTTTTTAAATATATAAATAGTTTTTGTTGTCTACAGTTTATCTAAAATATTTAAATTATAAGACATAATTAAATATTTCCGCTTTCAATTTTTTATCTAAAAATATTTAAAGCATAAAAACATTATTTTATTACTTTTTAACTTTTACATGATGTCATTTTTCAAGATTTATCTTTATTTATCTTATACAAATATAATTATTTTAATGAAAAAAAACATAATGTGTTATTATAAATATTAAGTTATTATAGAAATAATAGTATGTTCTTATTTTATTTTAAAAATATAAATATGTGGTTTTCAATTAAAGATAAAAATATATTTCGGTTTTGACCTTATAATATTAGTACAATAAATTTTATATTGCTTCGATGTAAAACTTTGATATTTTATATATTTATATAAAATGAATTAAATAGAATTAATGTCATATTAAATGGAATTAAATGAAAATAATATGACATTAATTTCGTTAAAAATTTTAATTTCCATTAAATAAAAAGAATTAAACGGAATTTTTTGTCATTTTATTCATATTGTTAATTATTTTAGCATGTGTAGAAACGAAGTTAACTATTAGATAACAAACGTTTTTTAATTTTGATTTGAAAAGTTTATGTCTTATTAAGAAATATATTCAAAATTTGATAAAACTAAATAAAATTTTAAATTAAATATCAAAATTTTATATCAAATCAATATAAAATTTAATGTACTTATATTATGAAAGCAAAACCAAAACATATTTTTATCTCCCACTCAAAACCACATGCTTGTATTTTTAAAATATAATAGCAACATACTATTATTTCTATAATAATGTAGTTTTTATTGTTGAGAGCAAAACTTGAGACACACTTGAACAAACGTTAGAACAAGTAAGTTGTGGAAATAGTTAATCTCAAAGGATCTAAAACCTCAACAATAATAAGTTAATGAGTTAGATAGTTAGATAGTTAGTTGCGGAAATGTAAGGAAGCGTAAATGATAACAAGTGATATATCAAGTAAACACATAAGTTGATTCATAACATGGAATGCATTCAAAAAAAGTTAGTTAGTGAGATCAAGCTTAGTGATAAAGTCACGAATGACTTGCTCCAAAGAGAAATATTTATCAGTTATGTTCGAGAGGATTTAGAGAGTAAGAAAGATATAAGATGCGTAAGAGAAATACTTGAAGATAATTCAGATTGATAGATGAGTAAAGATATCTCAGTGTTGCTTGAGAAAGAGTGAGCTCTATTTATAGAGACTCAAGAATTACATTTGATTCACTCTCTAAGAGTAGCCATGCAAGGCATACTGGACAATAGAGAGTATTACAGAAAGATAGATAAAATAAACTAAGTAAAGTAAGAAGATTGCGTTTAAGTAGATGACTTCGGATGAGGCTGCTGATGGGAGCTTCACTGCGGATGCTTGTAGGCTGCGGTAGGCTAAATTAGGAGGGTCACTTCATGTTTCAACAATTCCCCTCTAAGTGACCTCTAATTTTTTACTTATCAAGTTTAAGAAACTTGATCAGAATCCACCAAAACTTCCTGATATTTTCCAACCAAGTGATCCTGCTTAAAATCTCAAACTTGACTTCGGAAGTTGTATGTTTCGATTTTTCTACTGTGGTTCGAAAGATTTCAAGATGCTTCTTTGTGAGACGGTTCATGGAAGCCATGGAAATGAAGTACCTGACTTGATTGGTCATCCTTTTGAAGATGACTCCAAGTTCAGGGAAGTTTGTTGCACCCAGGGATCTTTCTTGATTGCCTTCGGTTGGCATCAGTGCAAGATCTAATGGGGGCAGATCAAATTTCTTGGCAATGGTTGGGTGGATATCTGCATCGATCTTTGCGAAGTCGCAGACAATTTCCTTCAGACAAATGCTTGCCCTTTCAAGTGTTATCTTTATTTTCGGATGCTTTTCACACTTGTTTTGCAACACATTTGCTATAAGAAAAACTTCTTTTAGGTTAATACAGGGGAAGTCAGCTTGGGTGCAGACATAGTCCTGATTCCTTTTTTTGAGTGTGTATTACACGAAGTCAGCCTTCATGAATTTGCGGAGTTGAAGTTCTTAACTGCTGATGGTCTATCGTTAGACCATATCTTCTCAATGGGATAAGCATGCTTTGCATAGAATCGGTTAAGTCTCTCGAATTCCATTGGCAGTCTTTTGTGATCGGGAAGGCTATGGTCAAACTGCTCATATATTGTGAAGTATTTAGCATTTGGGGAGATAGGAACATCCCAGTAGCCATCAGATGGGGGTTCAGCATAAGTGAGGTATAGTTTGTAGTCGTCATCCAGCAGTCTGCGTTGGGGATTGATCCAAGAGTTTATCAAGGATTCATCTATAATAGTGTCAAAACCGCATTCTCTCCATACTAGCTCAGCAAGTTTAGCTGCTTTCCAGTCAGCTTTCTTCTGTTTGGTGACAGGGGAGTCATTTGAGCTTGGAGAAGACATGTGATCTACCAGATTCTTAAAGTGAGGGAGAGTCTCAGGTCGTTAAGGGGAATGAACGATTTTTGTTGCGGTGGAGGAGATTGATTGCTTGGACTCTTGTGATGAGATAGTTGCAGTGAGGGTTGCGGTGAAGGGATTTTCTGAGAAGCATTGTTGGATTGATGATCTTCTTCATAGTGTTATTCTTCTCGATGGTCTTCTTCACTTCCCCCTCTTGAGGAGTTCAGTCCCGGAGCCTCCTCAAGCCATTGTTTGAGACCATCGACTTTGGCACACACCTCCTAGAAATGGGCTTTGACAACATCAACCAGTTGCTGATTGTCAGGAATGGTGGTGTTAAAGAGTAGCCGATGAATCTCCTTTGTTAGTTGGAGAATTTTAGGACCATGGAAGTTAGAAGATAAAGATCGTTGGCGTCTGTTGATGGTTGCATGGAGGACTGAAATAGTGGACTCATAAGCAGTGTGAGTCTCAGCTATCAGTTTATGGGAAAGAGAAGATTGATCCGCAATGGCTGTTTGCATGTTGTCTTTGATCGTAGATACCTCAGAGATGAGGCGCTCCGCAGCAGCCATGAATTCCTTGTGATTTGCTTGAAAATTATTATCAAGGGACCAAATTCCCATTTCTACCTTGAGAGAAATTCTCTCAGCAGCCAGACGTAACCTTGTCTCCAACCTTTCAATCCTTTCGATGAAGGACTGCGGTACAGGATGGTCTTCGGATTGCGGTTGAGTTGACTTCACTGTGGCAAGTATTTGGTCTACTTTTTATAGAAGACTTAGGAATTCTTTTCTTGAAACGAGAATTTCCTTTTTTTTCTTTTTCTCCATAAGCTTAGAGGTTGAGTGTTGAGAACCACTCGATTCCTCTTCTTCAACAAACATCATGAGGTCATTATCCGAAGGACTGGGCTGATTAACCTCTTGTAGATCACCATCATCAAAACTAAAGGTGGGAGCAGAGCTGACTTTGATTTCGGTGCCTGCATCTTGAGAGTCTTTGGCAGTTGGAGATGGAGGGGGCTTTGAAGGAGTCTGATCATTAGTCACCTCTTGAGTTTTGCGGATAGTATCAGCCATGTTGTCCATCAGAGCTTGAACCTTGCAGAAAGTAGCTATGGTATTGGCATTGTTGATTGCGTCTGCCTGATACTTAGCTACGAATTGAATCTCTTGTTGTTTTTGCTGAAGCTGTTTTGTTTGTCGTGCCTTTCTTGCTTGGAATGCCCTACGGAAAGTGGCATATTTCTTGGCTTTGACTTCATTGGATGGTTGATACTTACTCCATGAATCATTTAGATCGATATTGTCAATTCCTTGATATTGCACCGAGGTGTCCCTCGGCTTCACGGATCCTTGCACATTAGTGCGCACCATGCCTAAACCACCTGTTACAGATGTAATCAGAGTAGGATTTCATGAGCTTCCTTGGTATCCTTGACCTAAAGTCAAGTCTGGCCTCAGATCAGTTCTGGAAAAGGCTGAAGAGTCGTCTTACGGTTGGGATGGTGTTTGTTGTGTTTGGGTAACAGACAAAAGTATGGAGCGTAACTCCTCTGGGGAAAAGAAATGAAGACGCGAAAGCCCTGGAGACCTTAGGGTGGGAGCCATATCCATCCTCTTGGGATTGACCTAAGGGGGAGTCTCCATGTTGTGGTGAAGCAGACGCACCATTTGCGCCTGAGTGGTATTGGATGGGTGATTCGAATGGGTGTGCGGCCACCCCAAGGACTACAAGAGCCTTCTGAAAGGCTGAGGTATCAGTCCGGTCATGCATTTGGCTTGTGGGATCGGTTTTTCTTTTCTTAAGGATTGCGATGGGTTCATCATCCTCATTAGAATCACTACTAGAGGGAGAGGGAGATTGATGTTTTCTTGGAGCGACTTGTGTTATCACAGGTGTGATGATTTTCCTTTTCTTTGAAGGATTGACTTATTTGGAAGCATCCTTTTTGTGAGTTCCATGTTTCTTGGTGTTACGGGGGCCTTGACGAGTAGAGACTAACTGTTTGCGTCTTTGGGATAATGATATGTTGGAAAGAGTTGTGGAAGAAGGGACTGTGATACTACCTGGGGCAATAATTGCAGATGGGGTTTGAAGGGGTGGGGTAGGAACGTATGGGGCAATACCTTCTGTAGCCTCAATATGATCCGAGACATTAGCAGTCTCAAGACCAAGAGTAGATATAATGTTGGTTGGTAGTCTTCTAATGGGTCCAAAAACAGACTGATCAGATGAGGGATTGTACCTTTTGAGATCCTTGGTGACAAACAGGTTGATGTCGTTGCCCATGCTAATTCATGCATCCGCATGGAGGTCTGAGATGCATAGAGACCAGAACCTTGCAAACGTGATTTCGGTAGGGTTCTCTCTTGGGCTTTCCTTTGGAATGTATTGCAAGAAATCGTCCCATAGTACCTGACCATAGTTGACATCATAGCCGGTGAAGAGACTCCATACTAGCTCTAGGAGCTTGAGTCCCATGTTATCCATGCCTCCGGTTCTGCCGGATAGACTGCGGATCACAAAATGCAACACAAATTGCCAGACCGCAGGCAGTTGGTTTTTCTTGAATTCCCCAATGCCTTTGCTTTTCTTTTGATATCCCATCTGGTAAAGCGCAGAAAGGATGTCCACCATGGATAGAGTAAAGATCATGATCGGGGGATGAACAAGAAGGTTAATGGCAGTGAGAAACTTTTCTTTAGTCAAAATGACCAAAGAATCGTTAACTACGTTCAAATGCACTTCTTGAGAATTCTCAAGTGGTCGATACGCTGAGAAGGCACACTTGAATAGGGTTGAAAGAGGCAATAGTATGTGTAGGATGTCTTGAGGCAAGGTCTGAACCCATAGGGTTTACTGATCTAGATGCTTTGGAGTGTTTCTTGGATACACCTGATTTCACCATTGTAGGATTTTGAATAAACTTTGAAAGAGAAGGAAAACAGAGTGCAAGATGAAGGTTGAGGTTCAGAGAGCATAAACTTTTCTTTGGGAAGAAGAAAGGGGTTTTATAGTGGCTTATGGGAGCGGGAAACGATTTACCCTAAGTGAATTTGGGTAAAATGTTTGGGTGTTTATTTCGAATTAAGAGCGTTAATCTTAGCGATAGATTAAGAAAAGGATTAAATATGTATTTTGAGATTTACCAAAAAGAGGTTTGCATTTATTGAGATATCAGATTTAAGACCCACGTCTAGAGAACGTGTGGTGAGGGTGAGATTAATCTGTTAGGTAAAGGGAAGTTGTAACGGATTTGATGTTTTAGGGTAATAGGAAGATAAAGATTAAAAGGATTTGATTTTGGAAAATCTTTCTTTTTGTCATCATACCAAAATAGGTCTGACACGAGGTTTATTCAAAAAGGATGAGACAGTTACACAAAGAATGTTTTTCTTTAATGTTTTTGCTATTTAATGAAGGATCATTAAATAGCACACCATGTTTTTTGTTTTTATTTTTCAAAAGAATGTAACAGTTTGAAAGTCAATTAATGTGACTGCAGATTGAAACTTCATTGCGGATGGATCATATGTCGTCGGATGGATGACTGCGGTAGAAGAACTAAGAGGAGCACATGAACAAAGATTAGTAATAACAAACAATAATGACCATTGAAGTATAAGTATGATATATGGTTAGAGTACATAAGATATATCAAAACCATCTATCATAAATAACTTCAACTAGGACCGCAACGGAGACCGAGGATGGTCTGTGGTACCTATCAATTCAAAAAGAATTGTGGGTCCGGATTCATCATTCCTAACATTTGTAAGTAACTGTTGACTTTTGTAGAGTCAAGTGCCTTTGTGATTACATCAGCAATGTCTTCATTATGGACAAAAATTAGTTCAATGTTACCTTTCAGGATGTGGTCTTTGATGAAGTGATACCGTAGTTTAATATGCTTGGTCTTGGAGTGCTGAATAGGATTGTGAGAAATTGCTATGGCACTTTCAGAATCACAATAGATTGGTATCCGCAGCATTCTGTATCCGCAGTCTAGTAGTTGTGTTTTCATCCATAGAACTTGAGAACAATAGCTGGCTGCGGCCACATATTCAGCTTCTACGGTAGACAATGATACACAATTTTGTTTTCTTGAGGACCAGCTAACAAGTCTTCGTCCTAGAAATTGACATCCAACTGTGGTAATTTTGCGATCCAATTTGCATCTGGCATGATCCGCATCTATAAATTCTTGAAGACTGAAATCATTTCTTGCGGGGTACCATAATCCAAGAGTTTTGCTTCCTTTTAAGTACCCTAAGATTTGTTTGGCTGCGTTCATATGAGACACTTTTGGGTCAGCCTGGTACCTTGTAGGGGTGCAAACGAGCCAAGCTACTTGCGAGCTATTCGGGATCGGTTCGTTAAAAGCTCGACTCAAAACCAGTTTTAAACGAGCCCGAGCCGAGCTCGAGCTTAATATTAAGCTCGTTTATTAAACGAGCTCGAGCTCGAGCCCATGTCACTAAGCTCGATTAGGCTTGCGAGCCTAAATGAGCCTTTATATAATATAATTTATTATTATTTTCATATATTAAAATAAAAACATATTTGGGAAATTATGGATTTTGGGTATTAGTAAACGAGCTTCTTAACGAGCTTGAAAGCTTATTTAGGCACATCAAACGACAAACGAGCCGAGCTTGTATAATTCTTTACGAGCCCAAGCCAAGCTCAATAAAAAAAGCTCGAATCGAGACGAGCTCGAGCTCGAGCCTTGTATAACTTAAATGAGCTCGAGCTGAGCCTGACCAGGCTCGGGCTCGGCTCGGCTCGTTTGCACCCCTAGTACCTTGCTCATACACCCATAGCAAAGACTATATCCGGTCAGCTTGCAGTGAGGTACATCAGAGAACCAATAATACCTCTATAAGACTTGTGATCAACAGATTCACCTGAGGGATCAGCAGAAATCTTATACCCGAAGGCCATGGGGACCTTAGCCGAAAAACAATTGTCCATTGAATATTTCTTCAATAGTTCTGAGGTGTATTTT